>NW_024070190.1:21608660-21749974 GCF_014754425.2 Oryx dammah | reverse complement strand
GGGCACGTGGGCTCAGAGAGCACAGGCTCTAGGGCACGTGGGCTCAGGGCTGTGGCTACCAGGCTCTAGAGTGTGGGCTCGGTAGTTGTGGCTTGTGGGCTTAGTTGCTCTGCGTCATGTGGGATCCTCTTGGATTAGAGATGGAACCCGTGTGTCCTGCACTGACAGGTGGATTCTCTATCACTGAGCCACCTGTGAAGCCCTGCTGGTATATTTTTAACAGAAAAAAACAGACAAATGTTTCATTCTTGCCCATTAATTATCTGCTTGTAAAATAATAATTTAGTTCTCTAGCATCCTCCCAAATTGACCAGTTTATTTTCTTTAATTTACATATGATAACATTACTTTTTCAAACTCTAGTATATTCCTAATATTCTTAATATGAATTAATAGTTAAATTTCCCATATCATGTCTTGTTTTTTTCTTTTAATATGTTGTATTTAAGTATCTGCCATTATTTATTGAACTAAAGTATAATTATAAAAGGTTCACCAAAGTAGATTTAGGAAATATATCAATGCTAAATGTTTTCAAGATTTAATTAATAAAAGTAATGATGAAATGAAAATGATTTAACACAAGTCTTTTTGGTCATTTTTCAAGATTTTTTTAAAGAATAAATTAGAAGAGTTTGTTTCTGAATCAAATAGTATAAATAATTTTTGACAAATCCAGTATAAAAAATTTTTTTTCTTAAGAAAGCATTTACTACTTTTAATTGTTAGCTGTAGGGCTCAGGTATTCCATGTTTCCCAGTACCAGTTTCTAATTATTGTCTTTGTGACATGGCTTTTTGCAGAAATAGCCAATGGAAAGACTTTTTGCAGAGTCTTGCCAATGGAAAGGTAGCTATAGAGGAACCATCCCCAGATCAGATACAGGTGAAGAAGCAAAAATAGTAGAATGTTATTAATTGGAGTGGAAATAACTAGCTCATCTAAAACAGGTACTTAATACTGTACAGTGTATAAAAGGGTATATGCCTATCTCAAGATCTCTATCTGCATGCAGCTCACAATATAAGGTTCTTGCATGGCTCACTACAGTTTTGTCCATGATTAAACCAGGCACTGGATAAATTCACTGGTGCTGACACAAAGTGCTTAGCGCCTGCAGACAGACAAGGGCGATGGTAGATTGCCTCTTTCTACATATTTTAAACCCCTCGTAAGTAGTCATTCTCTAGCACACTTTATCAGTAATTATCCCAGTAGAAAGCAGATGACAGAGTCAAATTAGATACTTAAAGAGTGTCTAATAGAAAGCCTGTGAGCAGATGTGTAATGGAGTTTTAGAGAAAACAAAGAAATGGTGCAATATCCCAGGGCTCATGAGAGCAGAGACCTACTGTCATTTCCTAAACCTGAGGAAGTTTCCTTTTCTCAGTGACATGTGCTAATAATTCTGAAATTAATTTCCATGTATACTAGAATTGGACAATCAGGTTTCTAAGGGTTGGAGGAAGGCATTATATGGAAATGAGAAGACTAGAATTCCGAGTGTATGCATGCTTAGTTGCTCAGTGGTGTCTAACTCTTTGTGACTCTTGGACTGCAGCCTGTGGACTGCAGACCTCTAGGCTCCCCTGTCCTTGACACTTTCCTGGCAAGACTACTGGAGTGGGTTGCTATGTCCTCCTCCAGGGGATCTTCCCTACCCAGGGATCAAACCCATGCCTCTTGCATCTCCTACGATGGTAGGCAGATTCTCTACCACTGAGCCACCTACGAAGCCCATAACTTCATGGGGTTGGATTAGATACAGAGTTACCAACATAAACTGATAGACCCTTGTAAGTCTGTCTACTGAGAGGCCTAGAAGCAGCATCAAAAGAGCAATGAGCATAACTTGAACCATTGGGAGGAACTAGACCTCCATGGAAAAATGGTGGAACATCTAGGACTGAGCCACTAAAACTACAAAAAACATCTCAAATGTTGTGTTGAGCCTCAGTGTAAGAAAATACTTAAAGAATGGTATAACACAGCAATTCCACTACTGGGCGTATACCCTAAGAAAGCCATAAATGAAGAAGACACATATACTCAAAGGTTCACCACTGCAGCTCTGTTTACAAGAGCTAGGACATGGAAGCAACCTAGATGTCCACCAACAGATGAATGGGTAAAAATGTAGTGGTAGATATAAAGGAATATTACTCAGTCATTAAAAGGAATAAAGTTGAGTCAGTGAGGTGGATGAACCTAGAACCTGTTATATCTAGTGAAGTAAGTCAGAAAGAGAAAAACAAATATTATCTATTAATGCATATATATATATATATATATATATATATAAAATCTAGAAAATTGGTACTGTTGAACCTATTTGCAGGGTAGAAATAGAGACTCATAGAGAACAGACTTATGGACACCATGGAGGAAGGAGAGGGTGGGATGAATTGAGAGTAGCTTTGAAAATATATGCATTACCCATAAGTAAAATAGATAGCTAATGGGAAGTTGCTGTATAAGACAGGGAGCTCACCCTGGTGCTCTGTGACAACCTAGGGTGGTGAGATGAGATGGGAGGTGGGAGGAAGGTTCACAAGGGAAGAGACATATCTATGGCTGATTCATGTTGATGTGTGGTAGGAACCAACACAACATTGTAAAGCAATTACCCTGCAATTTAAAATGATTTTTTTTTAAATGAATGTGGAACATGTCAAGAGAACATTAGAGTCAGCTTGAAGAGCCAAGACTGACAATATGACTTCAAAATAAACGTGATAGTAGCTGATTATAACCCTGTTTTTAAAAATTAAAATGCCTGAGTCTAGCCTGGTGTAAATAAATGATAAATAAATAAATACATGAGAAAAAAAGAAAAGGAAGAAATAAAAGAAACTGGGAAGAAAGTCACACAGCAGGAACCATGGCCTTTGCTACAGAGATGCAGTTCACCAGTGCTGACCCAGAAGGGAGAAAGCTGGAAAGCAAAGAATTGCCCATCAGACCACTCTTCCACCCCCAACCCCACCAGCCTTGTGCTGGTACCTCCCACTGATGGCTCCTTACCAGAATAGAGGTCACGGCAGCACATCCGTGCAATCTGTGCACGTCAGATTCCTAGAAGACAGGAAACAGAATGACAGGATGGTTTGTGGACCTGTAGGAGCAAAAACAGGTGATCCAGCAAACTCTTTTGATGTGGTTGCCACAAACGCTTTTCCAAAACTGACATTTTAGCTATTTTTGTTTGCTCTAATCATGTCTGACTCTGCAAACCCCATGGACTGTAGCCTGCCAGAGTCCTCTGTTCATAGATTCTTGAAGTAAGAATACTGGAGTGGATTGAATGCCCTCCTCAGGGGATCTTCCCGACCCAGGGATCGAACCCACATCTTTTATGTCTCCTCCATTGGCTGATGGGTTCTTTATCATTAGCGCAACTTAAGAAGCCCATTTATTAAATAATTATTGCCCCAAAGATAGAACTTCATGAAAATCAAACTCTTCACAACTAGGTCCTAACCTGTCTTTTTAAGCTTTTCTCCACCACTGCCTCTCTCATTGGAGAAGGCAATGGCAACCAACTCCAGTACTCTTGCCTGGCAAATCCCATGGATGGAGGAGCCTGGTATGTTACAGTCCATGGGGTTGTGAAGAGCCGGACACGACTGAGCAACTTCACTTTCACTTTTCACTTTCATGCATTGAAGAAGGAAATGGCAACCCACTCCAGTGTTCTTGCCTGGAGAATGCCAGGGACGGGGGAGCCTGATGGGCTGCCATCTATGGGGTCGCAGAGAGTCGGACATGACTGAAGCAACTTAGCAGCAGCAGCAGCAGCCTCTCTCATAAATTAAACTCCAGTCTAATCAGACTATGTGATGTTTTTGAAGCCACTCGCTTACAGAATTGTGTCTTTATCAACCTAAACTTCCCCTTGCTTGGAGTATTCTTTTCTCACTTATTTAACACAACATTTCCTACGAATCCTTAAAGGTCTGGGTCAAATATAACTTCATTTCTCTTCTTTCCAAACCATTTCTTGTTCAGTCGCTACATCATATCCAACTCTGTAACCCCATGGACTGCAACATGCCAGGCTTCCTTGTCTTCCGCCATCTCCCAGAGTTTGCTCAAACTCATGTCCATTGAGTCAGGGATGCCATCCAACAAGTAAAATTTTACTGCACTTTTATTAGGTAAAGGTATTTGATGAGAGATTTGTGCTTCAATAATCCCTATTTCAAAATCAATTATCAACATATACCATGTAATATATTTTTTCTTACCTCTTTCTCAGCTAAATTGAGACCTTTGTATTTTTGCCCTATTCCTGGTATAAAATTCAGGAACTTTATAAATAGTTGTTGAGATGAATATATGATGACTCAAGTTGCATAGAAATCTGATTTTAACACTATTCTTCATGAAACCCTACATTTAGTTACTATGTTCTAAGAGTCAGTTCCTTAAATCACCAGGCACCTTCATCACCACACAGCTAATTCAACCAAATCACCAGGGCTTATATTATATTCACTTAATATACAATATTTTCTTTGAACAAAAATTCCACTGTTAAAATATGTTGAAAAAGTATTAAGACACCACAGAATATTTTAAGAATATCTTGCATTTATGTAACTGACATTGAAAATTACATATACATTTGGCCCATGTATCTGCAGTTGGTTGAATCTGTAGATAATGGAACCTGCAGATATGGAGGGCAAATATCCAAGGATGATATAGACAGATAAACAGGTAGATAGATATATAATTAGATTTGATTATAGCATAGCATCATATAGGAGGAATGATTGGGTTTTTAAGTCCTCCTCTTATAAAAAATGAAATGAAGATTCAAGAAAGTTAAATAACTTGCTCAACATCAAATATCTTGCAATGAGGCAGGACAGAGTGTTCATGATGAATAGTATTCTCTTTTAAGGAGTTTATAAAATCAAAGGAGGAAATGTCAATAAACAGACGCTCCTAATAATGGCTGCAATTCCCTGTGTTGTACAATATACCCTTTTTGTCTGTTCATAGTAGTTTATATCTTTTAATTCCATACTGATAGCTTACCCCTCCCCCATCTCTCTCCCAGCGGTATCCACTAGTTTGTTTTCTGTATCAGTGAGTTTGCTTCCATTTCACTATATAAATTTGACCTTTATTTTTTAGATTTCACATATAAGTGATAACGTACAGTATTTGTCTCTGTCTGGCTTGCATAACTATTATTTTTCAATAACTTTAAGTGGAATATAATCTGTAAAAAATACTGAATCACTATGTTGTACACCTGAAGATAACAGAATTCTGTAAATCAACTGTACTTCAAAAAAATTACATAGGAAAAAAAGAGAGTGTCTCTCTTGGCAAAGATCTTGGGAAAAATTCAAACCTTCTGAATTTAAAACTGGAAAGTCTACATCAAACCCCCTGTTCTCCCTAGAGAAGCATCAGCAAAAATTACCAATTTGCCTGTGAAAAGGGAGGACAATTTTCTCTTGATGTTGTTTCTTTCCTTCTTTTAGGTCAAGTAAGTGATCCTTTTCTGTACAAAGAATGTCATCCTGTTAGCCTGAGGAGATTAATGCAAGTCTTAAATGACAGTGATCTGTTTTTCCCTCACTGGCCCGGTCTGGCTGAGGAAATGAATCGCTCCCAATTTTTTTGCACAAGAGAAATGTTGCTCTTACTAGAATTACTAAATTGAATTGGAGCTTTCCTCACATTAATTCCTCAGTGATTGCTATTACAAGAAGTATTTTATTTTGGCAACTTTTGTTATAGGAAACAGAAATTCAAACTGGTTCCAAGAGGAGGGAAGTTAATTACAAATACACGAAAGATGTGACTTTCATGGAAATCTAAGAACAGAGACATTGCAGGAGGAATTTGAACACCTGTAACTTGTGGGAGAGTCTAGACATGGGTTAGTGACAGGCACCTCCGTGTCAAAGGAGTCACAAGGTTTCTGTAGAGGTAATTGGCCGTGAACATGGACACAGTTATGCTCTGTATGTCTGTTTATTTCCAGTCTACTAATCACTACATGATTTTAATATTTCCTAACTTAAATTCTCAAGACAGTCAGGCCTGCTAGTCTAGAGTTGTGTTTCTTAACATTGAATATGGATACAGATCAACTGGGAATCTTGTTAAAATGCAGATTGATTCAGGAGGTCTTGGGTAGGGCTTGAGATTTTGCATGTCTGATTAACCACCTGGTGATGCCAGAGATACTTGTCTACACATCATGGTATGTGTGCAAGGTAGAGAATCTTACCAAGTCAGGAAATAGGTGTACTAGGCCAGTTCAGGGGTTTGACTACCTTTAGGTCTTGTGCCTATGATTTGTCCAATCACCTGGGGCCAGAATTTTGGGACAGGTTCCTCATTGTATCAAATACACAGGGACTGTGAGAGGGGAAGCTTACCAAGAAAGACAATGGGATTAAGGTGGCACTTAATGTGTCCAGTAAGCAGTTGCTTTCCACTGAGTACTGGACTTAGTTCAGTAACTTTGTCCACTGATGAGTATCATCACTGAAGATCAAAAGAGAGCCAGACACTCAGAGACTCCCTACTCACCATATTACTTCTTGCTTTAATTTCAAGATATGAAGAAGTGACCTCATTTTCTCATAGCCTACTTACAGTGGGGAGAATTGTACTCACTAGTAATTTCACTAAAAAGTGTGATCCTCTTAAAAGCAACAATGTTGGTAATTGGTATGTATTAACCAAAGTTGTGGTCTCAAATATTTTTTCTTCATGTTGTGGAAAAATTTAGAAACTGGGATTTTTAATACAAATTCTCTATCCTGAAAATGGAGTGATCATTCTAGAATACACCCTTTATCTGATCACCATTGTTGATGATTTACCTCCAGAATAAAGACCAGGTTCTTCTGCTCTTGGAATTCTTTAGAATATGATTTCAGTGTATCTTTCTGTATCATCTCTTATCACACTGAAGCAAGTCATATCCTATGTCATGCTATGATATAACTATTTATTTGCCATTACTTATCTCAGAGAACCTTTGAGACTCTGTGATTTTTTAGCCCAGGTCTTTTTACCTAAAAGTTGGTTCCTTATATATTTGCACCTCCTATTTCTGCCCATCCTCTGATGATTCCACCCACAATTAGTTACATCATATTCTTTGTTCCAACAGCCTAAAATAGCACTTTGTTTATGCAAGTCTACTATAAAGAGCCTCTTGATAAAAGTGAAGGAGGAGCATGAAAGAGCCAGCTTAAAACTAAATATTAAAAAACTAAGATCATGGCATCCATCCCCATTATTTCGTGGCAAATAGAAGGGGAAAAGATGGAAGTAGTGAGAGATTTCCACTTCTTGGGCTCTAAAATCACTGCAGATGGTGACTGCAGCCATGAAACCAGAAGACAATTGCTTTTTGGCAGGAAAGCTATGACAAACCTAGACAGTGTGTTGAAAAGCAGAGACATTACTCTGCCAATAAACATCCTTATAGTTAAGGCTATGGTCTTCTCAGTAATCATGTAAAGTTGTGGCAGCTAGACCATAAAGAAGGCGGAGTACCAAAGAATTGATGTCTTTGAACTGTGGTGCTGGGGAAGACTCCTGAAACACCCTTGGACAGCAAGGAGATCAAACAAGTCAATCTTAAGGGAAATCAACCCTGAATACTCATTGGAAGAACTGATGGTGAGGCTGAAGCTCCAGTATTTTGGTCATCTGATGTGAACAGCCAACTCATTGGAAAAGTCCCTGATCCTGGGAAAGACTGAGGGCAGAAAGAAAAGAGGGTGTCAGAAGATGAGATGGCTGGATGGCATCACTGATGCAATGAACATGAACTTGGGCAAGCTTCAGGAGTTGGTGAGGCCTGGCATGCTGCAATCCATGGGGTCACAAGGAGGCAAACATGACTGAGTGACTGAACATCAACAACAACACTATAAAATTTATTTGAAATATTTTAGCTTTATAGATCAAACCAGCCACTCCTAAAGGAAATCAGTCCTGAATATGCACAGGAAGGACTGATGCTGAAGCTGAAACTCCAATGCTTTGGCCACCTGATGCAAAGAGCTGACTCATTGGAATAGACCCTGATGCTGGGAAAGAATGAAGGCAGGAGGAGAAGGGGTTGACAGAGGATGAGATGGTTGGATGGCATCACCTCCTCAATGAACATGAATTTGAGAAAACTCTAACATGCCACAGTCCATGGGGTTGCAAAGAGGTGGACACAACTTAGTGATTGAACAACAACAACAATCTTCATAGATGAGCAATGTTTTATTAAATGAAGAGAATGAAGGATTCAGTTGGTCTGCAGAGGTAGAGCTGAAGACGCAGCAGTTGAGGGCATCTGAGTGGGGGTGGGGATGTGAAAGCAGGGCAAGAAACAAGGAAATAACAAGCGGTAAGCCACACATGAGCCACTCACCCCATACACAGTGAACGGACGTGCACAAGTATTTCTGTCATTTGCTTCTCTTGACTCTCTGCTGGGTTTGTTTGTTTTCAGCAAGTTAGAACGATTTTTAAACCGTGAGTTCACAGCTGCTGGAATATTTACTTCTCCTAAATGAAACCACTCTCTTTTCTTCATAATTCAGGATTTTGGTGCTACAACAGCCGCTGAACTGAAAGTCAACACCAAAAGGTGACTCATGGAAATGGCAGGGAAAGTAAATCAAATATCAAATAAAGCCAGTTCCTTCACTTTCCCAAACTGATTATTGTTCCTTAGAAGATAAAATATTTAATCCACCCTAGAGCTATGGAATCCAGAGGTTCTTATTACTGAACAGCTTTATTGCAACAGGTTAGATGTGTTCATCTTAGCACTTTATAAGTTTGCCTGGAAAACATTTATACTCATGAAGTCATTTGGCTGAGCTTTATTGGCTTATATTTATTCCAGAGAAAAGCAATTTATTTTTCTTTGCAGAAGTAGCTCAGTGCTTTCCTGTTTTCTCATGCCATCCTTGATTTTAAGTGATTACAGCTTTAACCATCTGACCCAGAGATTTTATATATGTATGCTTCCCTTTTGCTCCAGAGGGCATGATGTGAATGTATTTACTATGTAACACGTAGTCTATTATTATAAAGAATGGTTTATTCTAGTCAGCTCAAAGACATGTTAATAGACATTATGAGTTAACAGCAGAGAAAGATAGAGAGGTATATGAGTGTTGTGTTTCCATTTGGATAGTTTGTCATTATTTCAAAAGATCAATCTCTTTCCCCTGGGGGGTGGAAATATATATAAATATAGAAGAAAAGAGAAAGTTTTGAGAAGAGAAGTGACCCAGGGTGAAACACGGGACAGAATGGCTGGCTTGGCAGCTAGGGCCAGCCTACTTCTTTCCTTGTCTCCCTGGTGGTTCCTGGCAGCCTTAACAAGCTTAAACTCCATGGTGGTCTTAGAGGCAACGTTTCTGAAGGCCACAGAAATGGCCTATCCACTTAGGTCAAACACATTAAGAAACATCAGAACATGTTGCACCCCTCCATCTTTCACTGCATGCAGTCCCTTTGGCCCCAGGAGCTATGCACACGAAATAGGAGGCATTTTTTTTTCTTTAGTTCATATCGGCAGCTGTTTGCATCCAGAACCTTAGATCTCCCAATCTCCCAGTAGACTCTACCTGCTTGCAATCTTCATACTCCAAGTAAAGGAGAGTGAGCACCACTTTGCCTCTGGAAATTCTTTTATAATTGCCTCTGTTGCCCACCAGGTGAAGTCTGAGCTGAATGTCTCCACTAAGTCTGCAGGTCCTGTCTGTTGCCAGAGGAAGAGGCTGGATTCTTCCCACAGGGCACATTCTGCTGGTTGTATATATGGGACGGCTGTTCAGTATGGAAGGAATTCCCTGTCTGGGGCTCCACCATGGTGGGAAGTCACCTTGGAAAAGACCCTGATGCTGGGAAAGATTGAGGGCAAGAGGAGAAGGAGGAAGCAGAAGATGAAATGGTTGGATGGCATCACCGACTCAATGGACATGAGTTTGAGCAAGCTCCGGGAGATAGTGAAGGACAGGGAAGCCTGGCGTGCTGCAGTCCACGGGGTTGCAAATAGTCAGACATGACATAGGGACTGAACAACAACAGGGACATGACATGCTGAGGCAATGGGGCAGAGGCATCTGCCCATTCTTTGCACTGGGAGGCCTGGCTGGGCTGCACCAAGGCTGCCACAAGAGGCCCCGGAACTTAGCCTGGCTCGGCTCTTTGCTTTCTGTCCGAGGTTGGCCCTCTCCAAATTTGAGGAATTCCTGTTTTTATTTCTGTTAGTGGAGAGATTGCTCTCTGTGGAGGTGATAGGAGTTATTTTCTTCTTCTCCAAGACAAGCAGGGAGGTGGCCAGCATGTTGATTGTGCTGCCAGCTTTTTGTTCTGGCTCCTGATCAACCTAAAGCTGCTGGTTGTCTGCACTGCTACTCTGAGAATTAGAGATAGACTGGATGGGAGCGGCAGGACCAGCATCATTGCTGAAACTCCATTGGTTGGGATTGGCAGAGACTATTTTCATGTGCAATGGGAAAGGAATGCTGTTGTTGGTCAGATTAGCAGAAGGCTGGGGCCTCAGAGTAATTGCACAGCCCTCCAATTCTGAGTTCGTATGTCCAGGGGCAGATGGGTGGCCATCACCTTAGACTTCTGGCCCATCAGTGAGTCCTTGAGCTCTTCTTGTGTGTAATCTATTAACACCATCAACTCAGCCCTCTGGGGGTCTTTGTAGTCAGGAAGTAGTTCCACATAAGGCTTTAATTCCTCTTTATGACCCAGATTTATCTATGAATATTTCATAATTTGATCAAAAGTGACTCTCCTTGTGGGATTGAGAAAGAAATTTCTTAAGCAGGTTTTCACACTCCATGGACAAGTACAAGGGACTATGGTACTTTTCACTCCATAACTTCTCTCGTGGCTCCTTGAGATCCGAAGGCTGGGATCACATGACCCCTGCATATAGGATAGCTCTCAGCCTTCACACACACACCCTCACTTGGGTCTATCTTAAATTTTGCCCTGGAATAGTTCTGGGCAGCAAAATTCTGCCACAAAAGTTGCACAACTAGTTGCCAAAGGTGAATTTGTTGCTGACACCAAGGTCTACAATCCTGATTTCATGTCAACATCCAAGAGTAGGTTTTCTGCCTTTAAATCTCAGTAAACAACCCACTTCTGTTGACAGTACTCACACACAGCAGATACTTTCTGGTGGAATTTTCTTCAAATTTATTTTCCTTTCATGTGCCAGGAGCCTCTAGGTAATCTAACACATCTCTCCCACCAGCATATTCCATGATGAGGTAGATTCTCAGTCTTGAAATTAACTTGCTTTTCCTCTCTTTGTGAAAACAAACCATGAATTTTCTGAAGTTTAATACTAAGCTTCATACTCACTGTCAACTCACTCTTAAAAACACATACCTTGAAATTATATAAAAATAGAGCCTAGAAATTTCAACATTTACCTTGAGGTAACAGATTTATAATCCACTTATAAAAGTGCTTAGTTTCCTTCTAGTTCATTGTATCTGATAGTTTTTTAAGGGATTTGTGAGGTGCACAAACATTCACTGTTGGTGGCTGTGTAAATACCTTTTGGTGGGGATTTTACAGTGTCTATGAAATTAAAACATGCATATGCTTTTAACTTGCAGCTCCATTTTTACAAGTCTATTATGCAGAAATGCTTATATGGACAGAAAGATATGTGTGCAAGGAAGATCATAGCAGCATTATTTATAATAATGAAAAATATAAGCTAAGATGAATGCCCATCCATAGAGAGACAGGAAATGATCTATAATACATTCATATTTTACTTAATGGATTGTTACCTTTTGTTCATCCAGATAACTTTTATCCTTGTGATATTTGTTTAGAGATGTAAAGAGACCATTGTTAAATCCCAGTTCCTGCTCCCAACCACATAGTTTAAGCTGGAAATTGGCATATTTTAAATTCCCTGTCCTGTAGGCCAATGTTGAATGTCCCAGACTTGGGTAATTGAACAAAGATATGACAGTCATAATTCCCCAGTCTTATACATACGCTGATTGATCCAGAGATAGATACCTAACCCAAACTGAATCAATTAAGAGTGATAACATAGATTTTTGAAGTGCCACTAAGAAAGAGCACTGTGGGAACTTGTTGGTAGCCTCATTTCCCTTCCTGTAGAGATGTTTTGCTTTGCAAATCCAGCTGACAATATGCAAGAATCTGAGTTTAGAGAAGAGCGTTCAGAATTTTGGTTTCAGGAAATACTGAGGCCCAACTCAACCTTCTGATCCTATAGTTCAATCATTCAACCCTTCTTTGGAATTCATGACCAATAAATTTCTCCTTTAAATCTCCTTAAATTTCTCCTCAATCTTAAACAGATCAAACTGAGTTTCTGTTTTGACATTATATTGGTGAGTAAAAAGGCATATTTCATAACAATATGAATAATTTGGTATAATTTTCTATAAAACTTGTACCTTATTTGTATATGAATCTAAAAGTCATCATAGAAGAGATACAGTCAAGTACTGGCACTGATTGCTGGTCTGGATGAAGCACAAGCTGGAATCAAGACTGCTGGAGAAATAGCGATAACTTCAGATATGCAGATGATACCACTCTAATGGCAGAAAGTGAAGAGGATCTAAAGTGCCTCTTGATGAAGGTGAAAGAGGAGAGTGAAAGATACCTTAAAATTCAACATCCATAAAATTGAGGTCATGGCATCCAGTGCCATCGCTTCATGGGAAATAGATGAGGAAAAAGGGGAAGTAATGAAAGAATTTATTTTCTTCAGCTCCAAAATCACTGCAGACAGTGACTGCCGCCATGAAAGTAAAAGACGCTGTCTCCTTGGAAGAAAAGCTATGACAAACTTAGCATATTAGAAAGCAGAGACATCACTTTGCTGAATTAGGTCCATATAGTCAAAGGTATGGTTTTTCTAGTAGTCATGTATAGATGTGAGAGTTGGACCATAAAGAAAGCTAAGCACTGAAGAATTGATGCTTTCAAACTGTGGTGTTGGAGAAGGCTCTTGAGAGTTCGTTGGACTACAAGGAGATCAAACTAGTCCATCCTAAAGGAGATCAGTCCTGAATATTCATTGGAAGGACTGATGCTGAAGCTGCAGCTCCAATACTTTGGTCACCTGATGCGAAGAGCTGACCTACTGGAAAAGAACCTGATGGTGAGAAAGACTGAGGGCAGGAGAAGGGGACTACAGAGGATGAGATGGTTGGCTGGCATCACTAGTCAGTGGACATGAGTTTGCACAAACTCTGGGCAATACTGAAGCACAGGGAAGGCTGGCATGCTGCAGTCCATGGGGTTGCAAAGAGTCAGACATGACTTAGGATGGAACAACATCAACCCTTGGAGTAGTGGGCAACAAGAGGAAGAACCTCTTTTGTTTTTTCTATTATATACTTTTATATTGACTCGCATTTTAACAATTAACTGTATGAGTCTAATAGTTGAAAAATAATTTTAAAAGCCCATCAGCTAAAACTTTTGAGAAAGAATATATGAAGAAAAACAATCAAATGCCTCGCACCACTCGCTCTCAAACATTGATACCACATGCACCTGCATTGGTTCCACAGTGAAGCCAGTAGAGAATCCTAATTTATTCTGATAGAAAGCCAGAGCTGTGGACTGACTTCCCAATTCACAATTTATGAACCCCTGGCACATAAAGAGAAAGTTACCGGCCCAGCTCACTTGCCAGGAGACAGCATAGCTGCATGAGAAATGCTTCAGCTTGGCATTTTGAATTACACCCTTCTGTTTACAAGCTATGGAATACCGAGTGAGTTATTTTGCCTTTTTACACCTCTGTTCCTCATCAATAAAATGTGCTAACAATGATTTTTAACTCATTTGATTTCTATGAAATTTAGAAGAAACAGTGCGTGACAAAACCCACCTCTCACGATGTGCTCTATCCAGGCGAACGTTAGCCATCAAAAGGCAGTTTGTCCTCGAGGTGCTCAAGGTTTCACTGCATTTCTGTTTTGTTTTGTTTTGTTTTCTTCTCTAATGGCAAGCTTGGTATCTGTTACCAGGTACAGAAAGCAAATCCCTTGGAATAACGATTTTCCTGTCATGGTGACAAATTTCAACACGTTAGAATCAATTTCTTCAGAATTAATTCTTGTCCCACATATCTGTACATCATTTGATTGGAGTAGAGCTACCCTTAACGTTTATTAAGTCCATCACAATCAAAACAGAAAGCATGTTCTCTTTCATCTATGCCATTTCAAAAATAATAAGATTCATGCTATTTTTCACATACTACAAATTCCTGAATTCTGAAATCCCTTAGAATCGATAGAGTGTTTCGATAGGCACCATCCAGGCAGCAGGTCAGTAGCTAACTGTGTGGTAGACTGTTACTGCCTGAAATGGGCAGGCTTGGCCATAACCATCCATTGTACAATAGCTTTGTGTGTTATTTATATTGCTAGTATGAGATGTATTGAATTTACCTGCCTTTTTAAATGTCTTCAAAAATAATACACTACGAGCAAGCAGCAAAACAGACAATATTGTGTATTCAAAGAGTTACTGAACAGAGCAGCATGATATATATTAAAACTCTATATATCTGAGTATTAATTCATTTAAAATAAAATCTCTACATCAGAGAACAGTGTGTTGGAAGTTGACTACACTTTATCTTCCTTTGCTGTAAGATAATAACACTAGGATAGATGTTAACTTAAATTCAAATAAATATAGTAATCAACATCAAGAAACATGTAGACTTCTTTACCCTTGGGATTTCCCACTTCACGCTGGCCTGTGGTCCTTCAACACAGAATCTACTGACCACATTCTATATGCCAGGCCTATTGATTTTGATGGGTACTTGCTTTTCTTCCACCAGAGGTCAAAGCTTTTTCTATAGCATCTTATCCAAAACAGAGCCCATTTTCCTACCATCATTTGCAGTGGCTGTAATTTAATTTCTACTCTGTATATTTTTGCTGCCATTATAAGCAAACAGATTCAGTGATTAAGCTGAAGTCGGCTTTTGATACAGAGGCCTTTATAAGTAGACCCTGCCACTAAGACAGTTGACTCTCGTGGAAGAATAAATTTACTTGCAGAAAGGATGCAACTTACGATGAGTTAGAAACTTCATGTAGTGCTCAGATAGCTATTAAACTCACAATGTAGTGTTAATGTCAAGCCTTTAGCCTTTGAGATAATACCAGCTTGGACACATAAGGTCAAAGAAAGCACATAGGAAAAAGCTGAACAATACTACCCCTGGCTTCTGTCAGTGAAAAGGAGAGAACACACGGGAGCACTTAGAGAACTGCCACAGAATTTTGGCTGGACTAAGAATCCAGATACGAGAGTCAGGAAATGTGTGTCATCAAGGAGGGCAGTGGGAGTTTTCAGGGAGAAACAGATTTTCTTATTAGAAAACCCACTATAATTGGAGAGGAGGCCAATAACTTGCAAGAGATGAATCTTCAAGAGGCAAGACAAACCTAGAGTCTGTCACATAGAGTGGAGTTAAGTCAAAAAGAGAAAAGCAAAGATCATATATTAACGCACATATGTAGAATCTAGAAAAATGGCACTAATGAATGTATTTTCAGGGCAGGAATAGAGATGCAGAAGAGACAATGGACCTATGGACATGCGGCCAGGGTGGGTGGTGCAATGGGGCAGGGGAGGGTGGGGCAAATTGAGAGAGTTAGTTTCAACATATGTACACCACCTTGTGTAAAATGGGTAGTGGGAAGTTGCTGTATAGTACAGAGAGCTCAGCTCGGTACTCTGTGATAACCTGGAGGGTTAGGATGCAGGGAGTGGGAGGGAGGCTCAAAAGGAAGGAATGCGTGTATACATAGAGCGGATTCACCTTGCTGTACAGCAGAAACCACACAACATTGTGAAGCCAGTATATTCCAATAAAAAAGAAAGATGCAAGAAGTTCCTAGGAGATGCAACAATATCCCTGTCTTCTGTAAAGAGAGCTTTCCCAACTCAGAAAGCCTACTGTATATCTTTAACTCAGGTATCACTTTCAGACGCGAGAGACATTCACATTACGAAAGGGAGGTGCGTGGGGATGAGACACACTGAGGGCACCACAGCCGTTAAGTCACCATCTCATGTGCCCTCTTGGACAGCACCTCTTTGAATAAAATGTCACATGGCAACATTTACTATTTAAAACGTTTCTTTTTCTTTTTTGCCCCACTCTAACTTTTCCCCCTGTGTTGTTTAGTTGAATTTCCACAGTCAAATACAACTACAGTATAATCCAATTAAAGCAGTATTTCTGAATCAGAGCCCTCAGGATATCATGGGAAGATTCATTGCATACCTGTAATATGCTGGTAGTTTTATTCCCTGCCACATTGGGGGATTAATGAGGTATTTATGGAAAAAACATTAGAATTATGTACCATGCATGGTATTGTGTTTTTGAGGAAATATGATTTAAGTGTCAAATAATTTATAACCAGGCTTCATAACCAATGCTTTTTTAAAAAGTGAGTTCTACTTGGGTGAGAATACTACACTCAGAGAAGCTCATGTAAGCCTACTTTCTTCACATTCAGGTACCTCTGCAAATGGATTCAAATTCTTGAATTTCCTACATTTTAGGTCACTCCCTTGCTCTCATACTGAAATTTTGTCATTCCTTGTTCCTAGTTTTCCTATCACCCAATATCTAGCAAAAAAGCTTTTGCAATATCTTTGACCTTGCATATAGCTGTTGTTCGACTCTTTGTGACCCCATGTACTGCAGTATAGTAGACTTTCCAATTTTACTTATTGATTAAACAAATAACAGTATAAACCAGTGAATGCATGAGTAAATAAGCAATGAGTGGAGAAGGTGGTTTTCTGATTTAATTTAAATCATAGAGAATGGACTTAGGGACAGAGTGGGGGAAGGAGAGGGTGGGAGAAATCGAGAGAGTCGCACTGACATGTATATCACCATGAATGAAACAGACAGCTAGTGGCACCACTGTGCAACACAGGGAGCCCAGCCTGGTGATGACCTCGAGGGGTGAGATGGGGAGGGGACAGGAGGGCCACGCAACAGGGAGAGGATACACACACACACATAGATATAATTATGACTGATACGTGTAGTTATATGGCAGAAGCCAGCATAACACTGTAAAGCAATTATCCTCCAATTAAAAATAAAATAAAATCTACTCTTAGTTCTAAGCATTGATGAGCAGAGTTCTAATGACATTGTCATGGCCAATAGGTGACATCCTTTCTCCCTTCATCTTCTAGGACCCTCCTTTCTTAAAGTGCTATCTCCAGGAAACTGATGAATCAAGCCACTCACCTGATTACCTGGTTCTTCTACCTTGCTTCATTGGCTTTTGGATAAACACGACTTTGCAGCTTTCCCCGGGAGTCACACAGAATCGGACACGACTGAGAGACTAACACTACAAAAAGAAGATATGATGAACGACTAAATCTGACTAAATCCATACTTCTCCCTCCCACTCTCTCTCTGTTTTTCTCTTCCACACCCCCTATCCTTTATCTTTCTCCTAATTCTTCAAGATGGCGCATCATTCTGCTTCTGACTTTTTAACCATTATCCACTTACTGATCAAGTCACACACCTCCTTAGCAACTTCTTCCTGAATTCAGTGGATGGTTTTTAGAATTTTTCATAACATTTCAAAATCTGTTTCTGAATACACACTGTGTTGCGAATGAACTTGCACTTACGCCATCAAAGCACAGGAAAGCTTTGCCATTTGTTTCGCTGCTTGTTTTTATTCCAGTTTTCACTTCACTGGCGTGAGGACAAACTCCCAAAGGGAGTCGCTTTCCAGGGGACAACTGCTGGGCAGTCGATGTCCCACCCACCCCAACTGTACTTTAGGCTTTGGGTACAGAAACCAGTGGTTTCTGTGTTACGTATTAAATGTCCCGTTTAATACACTGATCATTTAGCACACTGATATGTATTAAATGTCCCATTTTGGGATGAGTGACACATACACCTACACATATATAATTTGGTTTTAGCATCACAAGCCTATAGTTTTTACTCTATTATCTCATTTTATAGACTGTGAAATTAAGCCTTGAGCGGTATCTTAAACACAGGGGCAGATCTCATTCTTGGAAAGGCGGTATTAGCTGTCAGCCTCTTCACTCCCAGTTTACCCTGCTCTCTTTCAAGACAAACTTTTGCCTAAAACACATTCATTGTTACCTAGTTCCAGAACTTTATTTTTCATGCTAAATGGAAACTCTGTACCCATTTAGCAGTTACTTCCTATAGTGGGGTTTGTTGTACACTGTTAATATAGTTAATGCCCTGAATCTACATTTCAAAAAAAATGGTAAATTATCTGTTATTTGTACATTGCTGCTGCTACTGCTAAGTCGCTTCAGTCGTGTCCGACTGTGCGACACCATAGATGGCAGCCCACTAGGCTCCTCTCTCCCTGGGATTCTCCAGGCAAGAACACTGGAGTGGGTTGCCATTTCCTTCTCCAATGCATGAAAGTGAAAAGTGAAAGTGAAGTCAGTCCTGCCCGATTCTTAGCGACCCCATGGACTGCAGTCTACCAGGCTCCTCCATCCTTGGGACTCTCCAGGCAACATTACCACAATAAAAAACCACACACACACACATTTATAACCTTCTTCTTCCCAATGTTTTTCTTAACTCCCTTTCCTTAAAAGTTATGTCAATAATTACAGAGTCCAGGATGAAATACCTAAGCAGGTTTTATTAAGTTAATATCTTGTGTACTATATTGTTTATTATCTCCATTTTCGCTTTACCTGGTTAAATATCAATTTTATGGCACAGGGACAGAGGTAGCATGATCACTTATCAAAAACTGTACTTCACAAGGGGACTGCAAGGAGTTTTAAAACACTAAAGTTTTCTGCTATAGGAATGCTATTTTTCAGAGAGAAATGCACCATTTGCACAAAGAATTTCCTGGTATTTTATTTGGTCTGTTGAGTATAAAATGAATCTTGGGGCTTTCACTTGAGTTTCCACTTGACAAGAGCTTGACGTGCTGTTGATGACTTCCAAATCTCTTTTCCAGCCCACACTTCTCTCTTGAGCACTAGAACATATATCCAACTGCCTACTGGACATCACCTTGATAGCCCACAGACACTTTCAACTCAGCTTGTCCAAGGCGGTACTCATTATTTTGCACTCTCAGACCTGCTCCCGCTTCTGTATTTTTTTATTTCATTGAAAGATATAACTATCCACCAAGACGTCCAGCCATCATTTTCAAATTTTCCTCTCCCACCCACATCTTATGAATCATCACTTTCTTTAGAGTCTATCACAGTATCTCTCAAGGTCTATTTCAAAGGATCAGCCTGCTTACACCTATACATGTATGCACACGCAAAGCCTTCCATTTTGATTGCTTACTATGACACGTTCATCTATCCATTTGCTCCGAAAAATTGATCTCTGTAGTCACAGAATCTCAACCAAAAGAAAACTTGGGAAAATGAATCAACAGAAGATAAGAAAAATGGACCATTTACTTTACTGCAAACTTTAATTTTCTCTCTCTTTCTCTCTCTCTTCCCCGCACCCCCCCGCCCCCGGTATGTCAGTGAATGTTTAAATGGCAGTAGGCAAGTTGATTCTCTTTCTTACTTAGATCAGGTCTAAATAAAAGCTTTTTCTCAACACACTTGGAGAAGCAAGCAGTTGTGTTCATCACCTCTTGGAGAAGCAATTGTAGACAATATGGAGAAATTATTTTAACGTATAAAAAAGTGTTTACCTGACATCACACTTGCTTTTGTGTATGCATGCTAAGTCACTTCTGTTGTGTACAACTCTGTGCAAATCTATGGACTGTAGCCTGCCAGGCTCCTCCCTCCATGGCATTCTCCAGGCAAGAATAATGGAGTGAGCTGCCATTCCCTCTTCCAGGGGATCTTCCTGGCCCAGGGATAGAGCTTATGTCTCTGGTGTCTCCTACACTGTGGATTCTTTTATTTTTTTAATGTTCAGCACATCTTTATTATTGTTATACAAAGATACTAAAATATCAGTAAAGAGGCACAGAGTTGTAAGGAAATTATCAATAATGAACCAAATGCATTTTCATAGCTCTTCAAGAATTTAAGCACAAAACATGATTACTGAAATATTTGAACAATATCAGATTTATATTTTAAAACCAAGCAGCACCAATGCATTTTGCCTCTTTCAAATATTAATATGTAAAAAAACTCAGCCATTCTAATATGTCTTTGAAGTCAGTTATTATTATTTTTTATTTAATTAATTTACTTATTTTAATTGAAGGCTAATTGCTTTACAATATTGTAGCGGCTTTTGCCATACATTGACATGAATCAGCCATGGGTATACATGTGTTCCCCATCCTGAACCCCCCTCCCACCTCCCTCCCCATCCCATCCCTCAGGACCATCCTAGTGCACCAGCACCCTGTCTCATGCATCGAACCTGGATTGGCAATCTATTTCATATATGGTAATATACATGTTTCAATGCTATTCTCTCAAATCATCCCACCCTCGCCTTCTCCCACAGAGTCCAAAAGTCTGTTTTTACATCTGTGTCTCTTTTGCTGTCTTGCATATCGGGTCATCGTTACCATCTTTCTAAATTCCATATATATGCATTTATATACTGTATTGGTGTTTTTCTTTTTGACTTACTTCACTCTGTGTAATAGGCTCCAGTTTCATCCACCTCATTAGAACTGATTCAAATGCACTCTTTTTCATAGCTGAGTAATATTCATATACCACAGCTTTCTTATCCATTCATCTGCCAATGGACATCTAGGTTGCTTCCATGTCCTAGCTATTGTAAACAGTGCTGCAATGAACATTGGTGTATATGTGTCTCTTTCAATTCTGGTTTCCTCAGTGTGTATGCCCAGCAGTGGGATGGCTGGGTTGTATGGCAGTTTTATTTCTAGTTTTTTAAGGAATCTCCACACTGTTCTCCCTAGTAGCTATATTAGTTTGCATTCCCACCAACAGTGTAAGAGGGTTCCCTTTTCTCCACACCCTCTCCAGTATTTATTGTTTGTAGATTTTTTGATAGCAGCCATTCTGACTAACATGCAGGTGGATTCGTTACTAATAGCACAGCCTAGAAAGCGTCTTAACTTAGGTAGGCTACTCCAAAAATCCAGAATACTACAGTATTAAAATTTTGACTCCTACATTGCAAAACATGTGGTCTATGCATATTTGTAAAAAAAGAGGATAATTTTTTCCAGACTTGTATATTACTTTTGAGAATGTTGGATTTAAAGTTGGATATGTGAAAAATAGCTGTCCCTCCTTCATTGTCTACTGGGAGATCATGCTGAAACAAAATTAATGAAAAATAGCAACTCAGTATTATCTTCCAAAATTTTGACATTCCTGCAAGGATGTCAGAAGAAATGAATAAATAGGAAGTAATATATGATGAGTCCTTCAACTTCCTGCCTGTCTCTATTTACTAGTGAGATACAAAAGCCAAAGTCAGCCACAGGTGGCGGGATTCACGATGACGTCTGTGGTGCGGCAAGTGGAAACCACATCCTTTTAATGCCCTCTTAGAGTCCTCACAGTGAGGCCTGGCGTGCTTCGATTCATGGGGTCGCAAATAATCGGACACGACTGAGCGACTGAACTGAACTGAACTGAACTGAATTGAGAGTCCTCATACTCTCCCAGTCTCTTCTCAGCCCTAGTCATGTGACTCATGACTACTAAGTATTAGATCCAGCCTCTCTATTCCCACTTTACCCTGCTCTTATACAAGTGAAACGTTTGCTTAAAACACATCCACTGTTACCTAGTTTCACAACTTTTTTTCAATGCTAAATGGAAACTTCCCATAGTGGGGTAGGTTGTACACTGTTAACATAGTTCATGCCCTGAATATACACTTCAAAATGAATAAAATGATAAATCATCTGTTATTGTGTTTTACGATGATAACTCTGAACTCTGGATGGTGTTCAGAGTGAAGTGGACCTCCTTGGCATCTTCCTGCACAGCTGGGGAAGCTGGGCACTCACTCAAATTCTTTCTCCTCTGAGGGAGCAACCATGGGCTAAGATGATCTTTCTTGTCACTAAATTGTGCCACTTGGGGAAGTAGTAATGCAGGTAAAGTCATTAGTTTTGTTTCTTTTACCTTCTCCATGCATACAAACTTGTATTTTTTGCCCCAGAGGAGTGTTCAAACTTCAATTCTGGAAACCTGGACATCCACAAAGTCTCTCTTACTCACAAATGACTGTTTAAGTGTTTTCCAGGGACTCCCAGACCACAGTCAAGAGGGACTGGAGTTTGTTCATGAGACACTGCAGGGTCAGGGTCCAGTTCAGGCTCCACAACCAGGATCAAATATTCCTATTACACAAAGCATAGGTTGGCAAGACTCCTCCTGGATCCCTTTGCATATGATGTGGGATCGCACAGCTCAAACAAAAGCAGTTTTTTCCATGGATGGATACCAGACCATTGTTACTAAAGGGGGGAAATGAACAGGGGACACCTATTTCAGCCATGTTGTTGATGTCACTCCAAACTTAAAAACTTAATTAAAAACAAAAATCAAAGTATACCTCAGTATAAGGTAAAATAATAACATAGCAATGTATTCGTTTTTACTTATTTAAATTTAATACACATGAAAACTCTAGAACAAAATATTAGTGGGTGATAAATGGTCATGCACGGTTGCAAGTTTTCTCTAGTTTATCTGAAGTGGCTTCATATTAGTTCTAAGTAAGCTGAAAAGTTCATAATATGTACATTAATATCAATCATTAGGAAAATAATGCATAAAGGCATATCTAAAATGCCAATGAGTAACATAAAATGGAAACTTAAGAAAAGTTTAAAAAATCCTAAAGAAGATAGGCAATCATAAACAGAGAATGAAAAATTATGAAGACTAAGATAAATCAAAGAATAAAATGGTACATCTAAATCCAATCTCATTTCTATTAATTTTAAATGTTACTGGAATAAACACACATGAGGAAATGCAGAGATTGTCCAACTGGTTAAAAAACGGCATATATTTTCTATATCTTGCATAAACATCTCAAATACAAAAACAAATATAGATTAAATGTAAATGATGAAAAGGAGATACCTCATGTAACTGTAAGCATAAGAAAGCAAGAATAGCCATATTAATAAATTATTCTTTAAGTCAAAGATATTTAACTTTGATTATACTGAATATTTCATGACAAAATGGTCAATTCAAGAAAAAGACAAAGAATTATATCCTTTGTATCAATCACATGAATTGAAAATTAAAGTAATTAAAATAACCAATCTATCATCATTTTTGAAAATTTAACAATTCCCTCTTTCAACTGATAGAACAACTAAATAAAATACCAACAAAGTCATAGATGACAAAAGTGATATTAAAAAATAAAAAAAGAAAAGAAAAGATACAAAATGCCAGAAGTGTAAAGAGGCAAACTTTTCTTCTGGGGCAGGCAACATGACTGTTTATATAGAGGAATCTAAGAAACTGATAAAACAATTATTTGAATAAGCATATTTAATAATGTCAGAGAACACAAGCTTTATTTACAAAAATAAACTTCTGTGGTTATATATTACCAGTAAAGAAATGGAAAAATCAAACTAAAAATTTCATTTTCTTTATACCACCAACCATCCAAACTAAGAGATGTATTTAACACAAGATATGTAAAGAAACAGTTCAGTGTACTGAAAGATACAAATACTACTGAGAAATATTAAAAAGAACTAATGAATGAAAAAATATACTGCTTGGAAGTCAGTATTGTTACGATACTGATTTTTCCAAATTAGTCTACAGGCCTTTATTTAATTTCATGCCTCATTTACAAGCTTTTATTGTAGCATTTGGTTAGCTAATTCTAAAATTAATATAGATAGGAAAATGACATACATAGGTCTACAAATCCAAGAAATTCAATAAATTTAAATAAGATAAACTAAGAGATTCATATTAAGATATATTATTATCAAAATAGCCAAAGACAAGAAATAATCTAAAAAGCAGTGAGAAAAAGGAAACAAATTTATCAAGCACACAAGAGATCCTCAGTAAGGTTAGCAGCCATTTTCATCAGAAACTATGGAAGCAGGAAGGCAGTATGATGACATAAAGTGTTGAAAGAAAAAAAAAAAAAAACTGGCAAGAGATAAGTCTATATCTAGAAAATTTGTCCTTCAAAAAATGAAGGAGAAATTAAAATATTCCCAGGCAATCAAACAAACCCTAAGGGTGTTCATTAACACTAAATCTGCCCTACAAGGAATCCTAAAGGGAGTCCTTCAGATTCTAAAGGTGGAACACTAGACAGTAATCTGAAGCCATATGAAGAAATACAAATTGACAATAAAAGTAAATACACAGGCAATATAAAGGCCAATGTTGCTATATTTTTTGTAACTTCAGATTTTTATTTTTCACTCAAATGCATAAAAATAATTATAAATCTATGTTTGAGGGGCATATAACATATAAATAGGCCTTTATCAAAAAAAGATATAAAATTTCACTAAAATCACAAGAACTGATATTAAAGATCAATTGTCTTTAGGAAAATGCAAATCAAAGCCACAATGAGATATCACTTCATAACTACTAAGATAGTTGTAATTAAAAAAAGAAAAAAAACAAGTGTTGGTGAGGATGTACAGAAATTGGAATACTTGTACATTGCCAATGGGAATGTAATATGCTAGGTCAGCTGTAGAAAAGAACTTGGCAGTTCCTTGGATAGCTACATATATAATCATCATATGGCCCATGGTTCACAGCAATTTCATGTGTTGTGAGACCATCACATTCTGGAACCTATTTTTTCTTAATGATATACATTGTGTTATTGTTTAATTACTAAGCTATATCTGACTCTTTTGTGTCCCCCATGGACTACAGCCCACCAGATTCCTCCATCCATGGGATTTCCCAGGCAAGAATACTGGAATGGGTGGCTATTTCCCTCTTCAGGGCATCTTTCTGATCTAGAGATTGAACTCATGTCTCTGGCATTGCAAGTGTAAAAGAAATGTATGTTTATTCTCTTTTAATAATAAGGTTTTAATTTTTTCTATCTGACAAATCTACAAAGACAAAAAGTTAAATCCCATGGAGTGGAAATGAAGGACTAGTCAGACACTGGGAAGCAGCAATAAGCAATCAGGTGGTGAAATCTGGCCTATAAAGATCTATGAACAGACACTCACAGTCTATTATTCCATCAGACTTTTTCCTCTCCGTCATAATGAATGATTTAAGCCATAATCATCTCATGCCTGGAATGTTGCCATACTTCTGTTCTCACTCCTGTCTGGTTCACCTCTCTATTGCACCAAAAAGATCTTTCTGGAAAATAACTCTGATCATGTCACTTCCTTGAGTCATACTTATTCATCTTTCCTGAAATAAGACTAACAGTGTCTTAACATGAGACAAAAAGCCTTCTATAATGTGATCAATCACATAATTATCCTGGTGGCTCGGAGGTTAAAGCATCTGCCTCCAATGCAGGAGACCCAGGTTCAATCCCTGGGTCAGGAAGATCCCCTGGAGAAGGAAATGGCAATCCACTCCAGTATTCTTGCCTGGAGAATCCCATGGACAGAGAAGCCTAGTAGGTTACAGTCCACGGGGTCGCAAAAGAGTCAGACATGACTGAGCGACTTCACCTTCACCTTCACCTACTTGGTTTCTAGTAAATAAAAACTTAGTCAGTGGATGATCAGTTGTTTCTATCAAGGAAATTAAAAGAAAAAGCAAGCATAATGGTGGGAATAAATTCCTTTACTTCATACATATTTTCTGGGTATCATCATATCTGTGAAGGATATTGAAAGGGGAAAGATTTTCAAACCTCGAATATGTGCCTCTTCTGCCATCTCTTGCCTCAAGCTTTAAGTATCTGAGAATCTAGCAGGGAATATAAAGCTTATACAAAAACTTTCCTGTGGTTGGAACTTGATAAATGTGCTAAAGCAATTCAGTAAAAGATTTCCATTTTCACCTTGGAGACTTAGAAAAGGCTACAGACATTTGATCCAGGCCTTGATGGAGGAGTAGGGCAAGAGGGAAGAGACAGATCTCCATACCCTGGAGGGCCTTCAGGAGAGAAGCATGTTGTCACATTCCTTAAGTGCAGGGCGTGTGAGACTCAGCAACCAGCATGAACAGTAGGTTGGAGCAGTATGGCGGGCTTTGGGGGCTTTAATTGATAATAAGAAAAATTAAAAGTTGGGCTTTCTACATGAATACCTAGAAGCCTCAGCTAATTCTCCACAAAGCCTGAACCCTGGATGTTTTCTCTCCCAGCCAGTCCTCACAATCTGCAATTCATTAGAAGTACCCTCTACTCCTGAAACCCAGCAGGACTCTGTGGGGCTCCTGGGCACAAAAGCCATTCTGTGTCCCCCACTTACTGATTATAGGAAATAGGCTTCATTCAGCCTCCATGACCTTCCCTGAGTTCCAATGAGCAGGTTCAAATAGTTGCTAATTAGGGAAGAAAGAAGATGGAGAGACAAGGGTTCAGTTCAGTTCATGTCCGACTCTTTGTGACCCATGGACTGCAGCACATCAGGCCTCCCTGTCCATCATCAACTCCCAGAGCTTACTCAAACTCATGTCCATTGAGTCGGTGATGCCATCCAACCATCTCATCCTCTGTTGTCCCCTTCTGCTCCTGCCTTCAATCTTTCTCAGCATCAGGGTCTTTTCAAATGAGTTAGTTCTTCGCATCAGGTGGCCAAAGTATTGGAGTTTCAGCTTCAGCATCAGTCCTTCCAATGAATATTCAGGACTGATTTCCTTAAAGATGGACTAGTTGAATCTCCTTGCTGTCCAAGGGACTTTCAAGAGTCTTCTCCAACACCACAGTTCAAAAGCATCAGTTCTTTGGTGCTCAGCTTTCTTTATCATCCAGCTCTCACATCCATACACGACTACTGGAAAAACCATATCCTTGAGTAGATGGACCTTTGTTGGCAAAGTAATGTCTCTGCTTTTGAATATGCTGTCTAGGTTGGTCATAACTTTTTTCCAAGGAATAAGCATCTCTTACGTTCATGGCTGCAGTCACCATCTGCAGTGATTTTGGAGCCCCCCAAAATAAAGCATCTCACTGTTTCCATTATTTCCCCATCTATTTGTCATGAAGTGATGGGACCAGATGCCATGATCTTGGTTTTCTGAATGTTGAGTTTTAAGCCAACTTTTTCACTCTCCTCTTTCATTTTCATCAAGAGGCTCTTTAGTTCTTCACTTTCTGCCATAAGGATGGTGTTATCTGCATATCTGAGGTTACTGATATTTCTCCCTGCAATCTTGATTCCAATTTGTGCTTCAGCCAATGTGGCATTTCACATGATGTACTCTGCATATAAGTTAAATAAGCCCAGTGACAATATACAGCCTTGACATACTCCTTTTCCTATTTGGACCCAGTCTGTTGTTTCATGTCCAGTTCTAACTGTTGCTTCTTGACCTATATACAGATTTCTCAAGAGGCAGGTCAGATGGCCTGGTATTCCCATCTCTTGAAGAATTCTCCACTCTTTGTTGTGATCCACACAGTCAAAGGGTTTGGCATAGTCAATAAAGCAGAAGTAGATGCTCTTCTGGAACTCTCTTGCTTTTCCAATGTTCCAGCAGATGTTGGCAATTTGATCTCTGATTCCTCTGCCTTTTCCAAATTCAACTTGAACATCTGGAAGTTCAGGGTTCACATACTGCTGAAGCCTGGCTTGGAGAATTTTGAGCATTACTTTGCTAGCATGTGAGATGAGTGCAATTGTGCGGTAGTTTGAACATTCTTTGGTGTTTCCTTTCTTTGTGATTGAAATGAAAATGGACCTTTTCCTGTCCTGTGGCCACTGCTGAGTTTTCTAAATTTGCTGGCACATTGAGTGCAGCATTTTCACAGCATCATCTTTTAGGATTTGAAGTAGGTCAACTGGAATTCCATCAACTCCACTGACTTTGTTCCTAGTGATGCTTCCTATGGCCAGGAGCTGTCAAAAGAAACAAAAGTGTAGCCTTGGGGCAGGGTCCTGGCCACGCCTGAAAGGATTTACATAACACCATCTTTGAGCTGTTTTGCAGAGAGTGAAACCCCCACCAGGGGGGATAAGGTAACTGTATGGTGCCCACAAGCTCATAGACCCCAGATCACTGGAGCCAGAAGGTTGATGATGCTGACTCCCACTTATCTCACCACTAACCAATAAGAAGAATGTCCATGAACTGATCACATCCTCTTTGAACCACTGCTGCGGAACTCCTCACTACCCCTTCCAAGTTGGGACTCCGTTTTGAGGACATTAGCTCACTGTGGCCCCCTTTGCCTGTCAAAGTAATAAAGATTATTCTTTTCTACTTCACTCAAATCTTTGTCTCCAAGATTTAATTCGGAGTCAGGTCACAGAGGCCAGATTTGACTTCAGTCTCTTTCCATATTCTGCCTCCAACCCCACGATAGCAGGCTTTAGTCATTGTCTTGCTACCAAAGGAAACTGATTTCCAAAACCATTCTTCCTGTTTGTTGCCTTATATGTCCCTAAGCTCAGTTTTCTCCCCAGAAGGATAGAAACAGGGAAAAAAAAAAATGCTGGCCTGAAAACAGATCTGCATTCTACTCATGGATCTTCTACTTGTAGATATGTGACCCTGGGCAAATTACTTAACCTCTCTGAGTAACCTGTAAAATGGCGATAACAATTCTTATCTTAAAGAGATGTCATGAGGGTAAAATAAAATGTTTAAGCTTCTAGTTCTTAGATGCTTCATGGAGTGTTAGTTGTCTTCCTTCTCCAGTCTTCAGGCTCAATCAGGTCAAATTTTGCATCCTTACTTCCCCCTCACTTCAGCCTTCAATTAATGAATTCTCTGCTGTGATCATTACTAACTCTCCTGGTTTCTTGCTCAGAGGCCAAAAGACAGCATTATACAGCAAGGCTTAAAGGCTCCTTTTTAAACTTAAACTAGGCTCATTGAGGAGGATAAAAGCTAAAGCTTTGACCTGTTCTGGCATTTGAGCTGATTCGTATTAGTGCTGCCTTTACAACAACTGGAGGAGAGAGAAGAATGCTCTGATCAGTCTAAGCCTGGAGGAAAAGTAATTGCAAATTTATGGAGACAAAAACAGTTATGTGAAATGGTGTGTAACAGAGCCTGCCACAATCTCCCAGGACATGGTTCCTGGTTGGGAGCCCTCTTGCTAGGGGGGGAAAAAAAACAAAAAAAATTAGGAGTATCTTGGTAAGTGCGTCACAGGAAGTGCAATATTTATTCAGCACATAGCCGGTGGATGCATGACAACTGCAATCCAGGCTCTCTGATTTGAATTCGGCTGGAGTGTTATTTAGAGACTTAATCATATAATGTCCAGTGGCACCAAGAACTCATGTGGATCTGACTAAAATCTTTGCTCCTGCTGGGTTCAGGGTGCAGAAAACTGAAGACGGCCAGCAGAGCATCTGCCTACTTGAATCAGGAAATGTTGACAACTCCCAGCTTCCAAGATGCCAACAAAGAACATCTCAGCATCCAAATATAGAAACGCTGCTGGACTCTGCACATCTCATCATTCTTTGTATCAGCTGGGCCTAAGACCAATCTCTTCTGCCAAGATTTGTTCAGTTACCTTTGAATCCAACTATTTCATAGACTCAGACTATTAGAGATGAAGGAATGAGTGATTCTAAGTATCCTACTGGCCACCTCGTGCGAAGAGATGACTCACTGGAAAAGACCCTGATGCTGGGAGGGATTGGGGGCAGAAGGAGAAGGGGATGACAGAGGATGAGATGGCTGGATGGCATCACTGACTCGATGGACGTGAGTCTGAGTGGACTCTGGGAGTTGGTGATGGACAGGGAGGCCTGGCGTGCTGAGATTCATGGGTCGCAAAGAGTCGGACAGGAATGAGCAACTGAACTGAACTGAACTGAAGTATCCTATTTCAGAGATGAGGAAAATGAGACCCAAAGAGAATGTAGCTTATCAAGATCACAGAAACAGTTATAAAAACCAATGTGAAAGGAGAGGCTCCTGATTTTCGGTGTTATTCTTTCTATGGCATTTATCAAGATACAGTAGACAATAATGCTAAATTTAGTTTTCTTTCCTCAAAGCAGAGAAGACTATTTGCCCATTTTTTCCAAAGCACTAAGCTATGTGTGTGGAATCTATATTGCGGTTTTCTAAATGTTGCTTGTACTTTAAAATTTCAATCCCTTAATGGTCAGTTGGTACCACGTTCTTTATAGCTTAACTTTAATAGAGTTAGTAAGAAATAAAGAACATGAGATGGCTTTGATATTCACTGAGGAAATAGGCATAAGACTCTGTTACAGACACATCTTAATTCATAAAATAGTTAAGAGCCCTAGAAAGACTAAATTCCAAGCATAATCAAATGTATAAGAAATCCATTTAAATTATTTTTCAAGTAATTGGAATTCAAAGTCTTTGGTTATATCCCTAATCTTCTATTTTCACACTATATTTAAATTTTCAAAAATTGAGGTGCTCTTATGGGTTGCTTTTGATGAACAATTGTTTTTAATGATTCTTTAGCCAGGTAACTCAAATATTTCCTTTTACTTTCATCAAAATGCTTCTGACCTGCCTGAGCTAATTTTTTCTCAGATTATTTTTAGTGTAGTCAAAGAAACATACAATAGTTTTGAATATATTTAGGTACGAAGCACTTAAGATATTAAAATCCCCAGATGGCTTCAGAAATGCATAAAATATTGAGAGTAGGGGGACTTCCCTGGTGGTCCAGTGGCTAAGACCCCATGTTCCCAATGCAGAGGGCCTGGGTCCAGTCCTTGGTTAGGAAATTCGATCTACATTGAATGCTACAAATAAGACTTCATGTGGCACAACTAAAGATCCCAAAGGCTGCAACTAGCAGCCAGCACAGCCAAACAAATAAATACATATATAATATAAAAGTAGTTCACAGAATAAATATCCACCCACCAACAAAAATAAAGACAAAAGATTGGGAACAGTGTAAGGGGGTAATAACACTTGTGTCTGATTAGCTATCTACCTAACCTCTCTCTGTCTACTTTATTTCTGTCTAACAAGAAACTGTTCAGAGAAAGAAGTAGCCAGCTTCCTGTAGTCTTGTCCATCCATAGTTTCAAGGAAGAAAATCCCCAAATACCAGAAACCTGCCCTTGTTGTGACTGCTTTTAGACCATTGGTTCCCAGCTGCTGAGCTCCTGGTCCAGCTGCTTTCACAAGAGAAGATACCAATGCACATGAGAATATTGAAGTAGATGCTAATGTGTATTTCAAATCAGCTGGATATGAAAGACAATAGTCCTGTTTATAAGTAATCCTGGTCCTTTTATGAGCAATCACTAAGAGTCTCCTCACCCTACCATTTCGCCTCATCCATTATCAGTACCAAAAAGCTGCTCCATACTCATTCAGTTTTTCCAAACAAGTAATGCCATACTTGCTTACACACCCCCTCCTAGTGTTGCTGCATCAGAACTGAAAGCTTATTTCTCCTGGATTTTAGCACATGACAATTAGAAATCAACACACTTTGTAGTTCAGTGAAGCATATTTTTCTCTAAAAATCACTTTCATAACTTTTGTATAAATATGCCCTGTATCTTTTGTGTACCTTGCAAGTGGAAACATACCCATTCGTTGAATGAAGGCCTGCCATGGGATCACATTTCCTCATTTGATAAGTTGAGGCCATTGTAGCAGAATTCAAAAACTTTCCTCTAAGAAAATGATATTGGTTTGTTGTTGTTCTTGTTCAGTCACTAAACCATGTCTGACTCTGCAGCCCCATGGACTGTAGTACACCAGGCTCCTCTGTCCTCCACTATCTCCCAGTTTAGCTTAGCTCAGTCATTCAGTTGTGTCCAGCTCTTTGTGACTCCATGGACTGCAGCACGCCAGGCTTCCCTGTCTGTCACCAACTCCCATAGCTTACTCAAACTCATGACCATCGAATCAGTGATGCCATCCAACTATCTGATCCTATGTTGTCCCCTTCTCCTCCTGCCTTCAATGTTTCCCAGCATCAGGGTCTTTTCCAATGAGTCAGTTCTTTGCATCAGGTAGCCAAAGTATTGGACTTTTAAGCATCAGTCCTTCCAATGAATATTCAAGACAGATTGCCTATAGGATCGACTGGTTTGATCTCCTTGCAGTCCAAGGGACTCTCAAAAGTCCTCCCCAACACCACAGTTCAAAAGCATCAATTCTTTGGTCCTCAGTTTTCTTTATAGTCCAACTCTCACAACCATATATGACTACTGAGGAAAAAAAAGCTTTGATTAGGCAGACCTTTGTTGGCAAAGCAATGTCTCTGCTTTTTAATATGCTCTCTAGGTTGGTCATAGCTTTTCTTCCAAGGAGCAAGGATCTCTTAATTTCATGGCTGCAGTCACCATCTGCAGTGATTTTGGAGCCCCCCCAAAAAAGTCGCTGTTTCCATTATTTCCCCATCTATATGCCATGAAGTGATGGGACCAGATGCCATGATCTTGGATTTCTGAATGTTGAGTTTTAAGACAACTTTTTCACTCTCCTCTTTCACTTTCGTCAAGAGGGTCTTTGGTTCTTCTTCACTTTCTGCCATAAGGGTGGTGTCATCTGCATATCTGAGGTTATTGATATTTCTCCTGGCAATTTTGATTCCAGCTTGTGCTTCACTCAGCCTGGCATTTCGCATGATATACCCTGCATATAGGTTAAATAAGCAGGGTGACAATATACAGCCTTGACATACTCCTTTCCTGATTTGGCACCAGTCTGTTGTTCCATGTCCAGCTCTAACTGTTGCTTCTTGACATGCATACAGATTGCTCAGGAGGCAGATAAGGTGGTCTGGTATTCCCATCTCTTTCAGAATTTTCCACAGTTTGTTGTGATCCACACAGTCAGAGGCTTTGGTGTAGTCAATAAAGCAGAACTAGATGTTTTTCTGGAACTCTCTTGCTTTTCCAATGATCCAGCGGATGTTGGCAATTTGATCTCTGGTTCCTCTGACTTTTCTAAATCCAGCTTGAACATCTGGAAGTTCATAGTTCATACACTGCTGAAGCCTGGCTTGGAGAATTTTGAGCATTTCTTTGCTAGTGTGTGAGATGAGTGCAATTGTGTGGTAGTTTGAATTCTTTGCCATTGCCTTTCTTTGGGATTGGAATGAAAACTGACCTTTTCCAGTCCTGTGGCCACTTCTGTCTCCCAGAATTTGTTCAGATTCATGTCCATTGAGTCAGTGATGCTATCCATATCATCCTCTGCTGGCCCCTTTTCCTTTTGCCTTCAGTCTTTCCCAGCATCAGGATCTTTTTCAGTGAGTCAGCTCATCACATCAGGTGGTCAAAGTAATGGAGCTTCAGCTTCAGTATCAGTCCTTCCAATGAATATTCAGGGTTGATTTCTTTTAGAACTGACTGGTTTGATCTCCTTTCTGTCCAAAGGACTCTCAAGAGTCTTCTTCAGCATCAATTCTTCAGTGCTTGGCCTTCTTTTTGGACCAACTCTCACGTTCTTACATGACTACTAGAAAAATATAGCTCTGACTATAGGCACTGATTAAACAATACCATTTTGTCTTTCCATTAAATGTTCTTTCTGTGCACTCTCTTGTAGTGTCACGGCTTTCAGTCTTACCTGTATGACTTTTCAGTCATCATCTTCAACCAGAACTTCAGTTTTCACCTGTTGACTGTGCATCAACTTTCCTGCTGTACAGCTCTACCCAAAGGACCCAAAGCTAACATGTCCAAAGATGAACCCACCATCTTACCACTTTCTCCCTCACCATTGTGCATGCATACAATACATGCACTCTCGACTAATCTGCCTCCAGCGTTTTCCATCTCAGAGCATTTACATCACCATAATTCATCTAGCCAGACAAGTTGGAAAGCAGCAGGCTTGTCTCATCTCCTTCTCTCTCTCAAATTTTCGTGAAGCATTTTCTTTCAGTGGCCCCAGTCTCTATTCCTTCAGGACAGAGTTTGACTTCTCCTTAAGTTGAAGCCTACTGTCCGGAGCCGAGTTAGGCGTTACTGACAAAATGGAGGCACGGCCCCCAGCCACCTCTCCTCATTCCGCAGGCACGGATCCCGGGATGAAGGAGTTAGGCCTTGTAATTCTGACTTGTCTTTCCCTCTCCTTGGCTGAGTTGACTGAAAAGCAATATTAAGGTGCTTGTTGTTCTTGAAAGGAGCATGAGAAAGCACAAAGCCTTCTGCAGCATTGCTCAAAAATAATTCATAAAGTTAATCATTGACATTTGTTCAAGGACTTTTACAAAAGAGTGTTCCAGGATGAGCACAAAGGCCATAGATTGAGGCCATGGGAGGGATTGATATCTGAAGCTTATTTGTGAGGAGAATGTTTATGGCAAAGGAGTTTACTGAATTTAGGGCTTAGAAATAATTAAAATACTTAGAAGTTAAAGATTTAAGGAATGCTGTAAAGTTAGCATATTTTACTATAGCTTATAGAAGTTAGGAATTTTTAGAGACACTATAGCTAGAAGCCTTTTTAAGAGATAGTGAGCTCAGGATGTTAGGGGCAAACAGGATTTAGGAAGATAAGTAGTAAACTGAGGAATGTAGCATGAGTTACAATGTAATCACAAGTTAACTATAGGGCACATTAGAAGAGGTAGATAATAGATGATAAGGCTGATTCCAAGAGAATCACTGAAGCAGGAACTCTGTTTGAAGAGCAACAATGATTTATGGAGATAAGAAATCTGGGAGACGGGGAGCTGAAAATATCAAACCTCTGGACTAATGCTTTTGTAAAAATATAAAAGAGAATCTTAAACTTGAAATAAACAGGCAGTCCAAAAGAAAATTGGGAGAGGCTGCCTCATTTGCCGACACCGTTCACCTGTTCAGACAATCCCTGGCTGCTGGAGCTGGACTCCGGCAGCCTACCTCTTCAGACATTTTGCCTTTGAATGAACTTCATTTTCTTAAGCATGTTATATTCTAGCACATCTATGTTCTCTATGAGACTTTTCACCTTCGGCTTTCCTGTGTTTCTCTTATGGCATTTTCTACATTATACAGTGATGATCCCTTAATTTTTCTTTCTCTTGCATCCACTACAAGAGGTGATATGACACCCCTTTCATTTCCATTTGGCCAGCAACTAGCATTTTTGTAATATAGGGATCGAACCCAGCTCTCCCGCATTGGAGGCAGATGCTTTAACCTCTGAGCCACCAGGGAAGCCCAGTAGGCATACAGTAAATATTTATTGAGAATCAATTGAACAAATGATTTAAGATAAGAACAAAGTCCTTAGAAGAATAGATCTAGCAGTCACTGGGGCATAGAGTAGGGAACCACCTTCTCAGCATGACCAGCTCAGACTGAGGTGCACAGTTAATTTAGAACCAACACCCTCAAGAGGCTCACTCAGTCCTGTACCCATCTAATAAATGGCAAGTTTGCCATACTTAAATGAGAGTTGGTACCATGATTCTAGTAAAGAAAGATTTGACAGCAAAATTCAGACTAAAATACTGTATGCTGTTGCTGCTGCTAATAAATTGACACACTGCATCAAACATGTTTAACCTATCACGTGAGGAGTTGGTTTGAAGATAAGCATGCCTTGGCTCCAGGATTTCTGGATAGAAAGCTAACTCATGGATTCCCCCATTGGCCTCATTCATCTTAACATACCATCACAGTACCATTCATGAATTAATATGAACTTTCCAAAAATGTATCTCTATTTTAAAATGTTTTACTTCATTTCCCTTAAGTGTAATGTATATTTCATTCAAGTTTCAAAGCTATGGGTTAGGAAGAGTGCCTACTAGTTTTACCATTCCGGGATTGGGTGAACTAGTTACCATTCATCTCATCCATATAATTTTACAACTTACATCATATGGCCTTACCAATTAAATGCTGGGCCAGTAGTCTCTCATTTTCATCCCTGAGTACCTTCCTAATACTTGGGTGGATGCTAGTTCACCTCCCCTTGTAATATTTCTATAATTTCTTTATTAGTTAGATCCAGAATACCCTGAATGCTACCTTCTGGTGAACTGGTATAATTTTTTTTGTAAATGAGGGTGAAAATCTTACATAGTAAAGATGAGAGTCATTCATTTAATTTGTGCTTATTCTTTTATTATCCTTGAGCAGTTTGTTGCTTTTTGTTTGTTTAAATTATGGTTTAATGTGTTCTATATTTTTTTGCTTTCATCTAATAAAAAGGTTGTTTAAATGGCCTGCATTTTTGGAGAAAAATAATCAAGTAATCCAGGAAATCCTCTCTGAAGAAATGACATTAATTTGGAGATATGCATAGGGATAACAAAGGGAAAAATAGGAAGAAAGACTTTCCAGTCAGGGAACCCCATGGAAAGAGACCAGAGTCTGGGAAAATTCTTGATCCAGCCAAGTTCCTGAGAAGAATTCTGTATGGGTTAAGCCCCATGACAGAAGACGGAAGAGGCATGAAATGAAATGAGATGAGATAAAATTTAAAAGGTAGATTGTCATTACTTGTATATTTTATACATAGTAGTGTATATACATCAATCCCAACCTCCTCTTCCCCCTTGGTATCTATACATTTGTTCTCCACGACTGTGCCTTTATCTCTGCTTTTCAAATAGATAACTAATGAGAACCAACTGTATAGCACAGGGGGAAAAAAAAAACAAGAAGGTACAATCTCTTTAGGACATATATTAAATTCACCTTAAAAATGCATTCCAATAATCAGTAGGTGCAGACAAACACTGTTTGAATCCACTTATACTAGGTACCTAGAATGGTCACATTCATAGTACATTCAAATACATACAAATTCACAGTACATAGTACATACATAAACTATGGAATTAACTAGGAAATCAGTGACAGTAGCCCAGACAAGAAATGCTACCAGAGCAATGACAATGAGGCAAATTACTCAGCTGTATAAAGTGGACAATAAAAGTACCCACCGCCTGAGATCAAAAAGATTATATAAAACAGTGCCTTTAAGAGCACAAAGGGCAGCTCTGGCACACAGGAAACCTCCTCACGCTTATTACTGTCCCTACAGCTGTTGTCGCTACTGCTATTGGGAGTCACTTATTTGCTTTTAGGATGGTGTCTGGATGGCAGCGAGGGAGAGAAGTTAGCTTGGTGTACTATAATTAACTGGTTTAGAAAGAAACTTGAGAAGACTTCCCTGGTGGTCCAGCGGCTAAGAGTGCACCCCTAGTGCAGGAGGCCCGCGTTCCATCCCTGGTCTGAGAACTAGAACCACAGGCCACAACCAAGAGTTCACAAGCCCTAACTAAAGATCCTGCATACCGCAACAACGGCCTGGCACAAACAAACAGAAAGCGAGGGGTGGTATTTAAAATGGTGATAGGTGATGCTTCACGGGTGTTGCAGAGGAAGAAGTTGGCTTTCAAAGATCACTGGATTTTTAAAACCCAGAGACAATAGAACCTCACCATCCTTTTTTCTTGACCTCTCTTCCTTCCAAGAAGTTTCTTCAGCATTTCTAAGCCTTGAAGCCTTATCCTCTAAGAATAGTACAAATATCACAACAATTCTTTACTAATGTTAGAACCATCGCTTTCATGGAAATTTTCCTACAATCTCCTGGGAAGTCAAAGCTAGAAGGAAACTTGGGAGTAATTTGTCTTAATTCTGTTGGTTACAAATGTAGAGGCAGGATCTGAGAGAGGGAAATGCCGTGACTCTTAGATTGATTACCATGGACTGGGTATCAGAGTGAACTAAGTTCAAACTCTGAATCTATCATTGCCAGGTTGGAAACAAATCGCTTAACCTTCTGAAGCTTGATTTCCTCGTTGCAAAGGAAGATCCTACTATCTGTCCTGCTTCGCTAAGGATTTGCCATGAAGAATGAGTAAAAAAAATAAACATAAAAGCATTTTATGAATGAAAAAGTGCACTTGTCATCAATCCTTTGCCACGCTTACAGTCACTAAACCAACAGATGGGTGTGTTGATGCAATAGTTTGCCTAGAAGTCGTTACTGTAGCTCAAAACCTCTTGAGGTAAATTTATTGGGAGGCTATGTTCTAAGATCACATGTAACTTACATAAGTGAGCTGAAAATTCTTCAAGTACATATTTCATGGGTTGTTAGGATGTTTAACCTCAGTACCACCTGGTACTCTATGGTACCATTATTTACATTTTACCATAAGAAAATAAGCCCAGTTTAAGTAACCAGTGCGTGTGTGTTCAATTGCTCAGTAGCATCTGACTCTGTGACCCCCATGGACTATAGCCTATCAGGCCCCTCTGTCCATGGAAATTTTCAGGCAAGAATACTGGAGTGGTTGCCATTTCCTCCTCCAGGGGGTCTTCCTGATCCAGGGGTCAAACCTGTGTCTCTTGTGTCTTTAAGGTCACAAAGCCACTAGGCAGCAGAGTCTAATTCCAAACCTTGGTCTGCCTTATTCAGAAAGCCATAAAATTTTAACTACTAGTAAGGAGGCTATACCACAGTCACAGAAATAAATTGGCATTGTTTCTGCCAAAAAAGAATCCTTACATTGACCAAACTTGGTTAGGAAACCAAAGGCACATTTTTGTTTTCCAGCATGTGCTGAAATGCGGCTGATCCGATATTGCAATTGAGCAATTGGGCGTAAAAATTACTGGTAAAAACACACTGCAGATGGCAATTAATTATCATGCAGCCCTGCTCTGTTACACAGTGAAAGATTGACAAAGATACTGAGACAAGACTGAACCAGCAAAGACGATGTATGTGGGAAACTGCCCTCTGCTGGTCAAGGCAGTGCCCTCTCCTTGTTAAACAGGGACGTTATTCAAAGATGCAAATGAGATATTTTGAGCACTTTTATATTTATGACTTTATTACTCTGAGATGGTCGGGAGTTTTAATTTTGTGGTTAGCCCACCTGCTGTTTCTTTATTAAAATCTTAGTTCTGATTAATCAAAAATTCTCTTTACAGTCAGGTCACATAGATTCCATAAAAAAAGGATGCACTAGTTCGCCCTGGATTTGGAGTGAGATTTATCTTTTAAAGACGCACCCTGATTTATATGTGTGCTCACAAGTGTGGCAGCGAATTAAAATATCATAGTAAGCCGGAAAGGTTCATGGCTTTCTGAATGCAGTCATAAATAAGGAATTTCATGGCCAAGTTGCTCTGTGTAATAGCCATGTCTTGCTTCACTCATGGGCATATTGGGGTTCCTCTATTGGTGGAAATGGTGGTAAACCAGAATTAGGTTTGCATTACCCTCATAAAACTGGCATCAAAAGTCCACAAACCAATCAGCTGCCGTAGCTTTTTATACACACGACACCAAAGCATGTGAATTCTTTGAAGCAATAGAAACAATGATTGTCTTTCTGCTACTCTCCAGAATTTCATCAATTAGCAATGGCCAGGAAAGCTGGCTTTGAGATTTCTTCTACAGAGCTTCAAAAAGTAGCAAGCACAGGACCTGGATATGAGATTCAGAGACCAAGTATCACAGCACTGAAGCTGTTCTATAGAAAAAAATGCAGAGACTATCTAAAATGAATGTAAGTGCTATTCTGATATGTGCACACACACACACACATTCAAAGTACACTTTGGATTCTATTATACCTTCAAATATTACTTACTAAAACCCACATGACAATCTCTCGGAGATTGGACATTTTGCTTTAATATATGTCTCTTTTATGGCAACTTCTAATATCTGCCCCTCCCCAAAATCTATTGTTTCAGACATACACATAATGAAATGTAATTTAACATCCAGAACTATGAAACAGATGAGACAGCCAAGGTCAAAAGAACACTGTTATTTACACTGAATACAAAAATTTCTTTATGAGATAAACTTCACTGTCAAGATGCCAGAAGACTCTAAAGCAAGAGATTTCTCTAAGCAGAAAGCAGCAGAGCAGAGGAGACTAACATCTCTCAGGAACCGTGTCTCTGTTTATCATGTATCTGTGGGCAATTTCTTGACCTGTCTGAGCCTTGAGGTATTATGGACATGAAATGCCAAGCACATAATGGACATCACAAAATGTTAAAGTCTCTTTCTTGAGCAAACTTAGTTGACACTATTACTCTGAGTGGTTTGGTCTGACTTCCCCCCACCTCAAAAATTTTCATGCATACCACAGGCAACACAATTATACCTTTCTGGTGATTGGTAATCTCTTCAGTTTTGTGTCTTTTTAGCTAAGTACTCTTGTCTGGAAAATCCCATGGACGGAGGCTACCGTCCATGGGGTCGCTAAGAATCGGACACGACTGAGTGACTTCACTTTCACTTTTCACTTTCATGCTTTGGAGAAGAAATGGCAACCCACTCCAGTGTTCTTGCCTGGAGAATCCCAGGGATGGCGGAGCCTGGTGGGCTGCCGTCTATGGGGTCTCATAGAGTCGGACAGGACCGAAGTGACTTAGTAGCAGCAGCTCAGTTAAGGTGCTCTGATGGAAGCCCAGGGAAGATGGTTGCTAGCCAAGGACCAGAAAAAATATGGCTATGATGCTGAGCCATGGAGTCCAAGCAATGTGAGTGAACCCGAGGCGCAGCCCTGTGGAAAGTGGAGCAGTAAAAGGAGTGGTAGTTATGAAGTTAAAGAGGAATTTACAGGGAGCGGTGCAGGAAGTCAGCAGGTGGGGATTTTAGGACACAGGCAGCAAGTAGCGTAGAAGGATGTGATCATGGATTCGTGGGTGAGATGGATTGAAAAAGGAGGATATTGCTGATGGTCCTGTGACAAAGTTCTAGAATGACTGCACACCTGTAGATTGAGTTCAGTCTGGAGGGGTATAATGGTTAGGACTGAGAGGAGGCTGATGAGTTAGGTGATAAAGTGCAAAAGAAAATAAGAATGTACAGTCAGGATCTTGGTAAGTGACAGTTAACCAAATAGATGGAGAGAGTCACACAGTCAGAGATGTGAGTCACAGAGAAGCAAAGCTATTTATGAGAGAGGAGGAAAGAAGCTTAGGAAGCATTATAGGAAATTCAAAAACACTCCATACTGCCTTTTCCTCAAATGTTTTTAGAGTACCTTGTCCACTGGCCCAAAATTTCACTCTTTCCACAAGCCTAAATCAAATCCACATTTCTCATAAAGGCTTCTTTCTCTTCTCTGTCCTGGTTTCACTTTTCTCATTCCTTAAAATTAAAAGATGCTTGCTCCTTGGAAGAAGAGCTATGACAAATCTAGACAGAGTATTAAAAAGCAGAGACATTACTTTGCCAACAAAGGTCTGTATAGTCAAAGCTATGGTTTTTCCAGCAGTCATGTACAGATGTGAGAGTTAGACCATAAAGAAGACTGAGTACCAAAGAATTGATGCTTTTGAAGTGCAGTGTTAGAGAAGACTCTTGAGAGTTCTTTGGACTGCAAGGAAATCAAACCAGTCAATCCTAAAGGAAATCAATCCTGAACATTCACTGAAGGACTGATGCTGAAGCTGAGGCTACAATACTTTGGCACCTGATGCGAAGAGCCAATTCGTTAGAAAACACCCTGATGTTGGGAGAGACTGAAGGCATGAGGATAAGGGGAAGACAAAGGATGAGATGGTTTGATGACATCACTGGCTTAATGGACATGAGTTTGAGCAAACTCCAGGAGATGGTGTAGGACAGATAAACCTGGCTAACTGCAGGCCATGGGGTCACAAAAAGTAGGACACAGCTGAGGGACTGAATAACCACAAGATGCTAGCATATTTAAAACAAGTTTTTGTTTCTTTAACATAAAGCAAGGAACACTCCTAGAGCACAGCAAGCAACAGGAGCTGCAGCTAATTCCCCTCTGGCTTTCTCTTCTTCCCAAGTACCCCTTCTATTACTCTTTGTATCTGATAAAAGTTTCGGTCAAGCAAATGCACGTAAAAAGCCTGGTCTTAAAATGTTACATTGTGTATGAAACTACTTTTAAGATATGCACTTGAAAATCATCTCATGTAATACATATATCAACAGGCTAAACATAATTTATCAATAAATACTGAAAAAGCATTTGACAAAATCCAAAATTTGTTCATGATAAGAGCTCTCAGAAAGGTAGGAATAGAGGAAATTTCCTTAAAGAAATATATATGAAATTCTTCGCCAGGGTTTTTGCCTGGGAAATCCTATGGACAGAGGGGCCTGGTGGCCTACAGTCCAGTCCACTGGGTCACAAGAGTTGAACGACTTAGTGACTAAACAAGAACAAAATATACAGAACTCTACAGGTAATATACTTAATGGTGAGGAATCAGATACCATATCCCTGGCATCAAGAGCAATAGAATTGTGCACTTACAAAAAGTGCTATTCATCATCATTCTGAAAGTCCTAACTAGCACAGTAGGAAAAAAAAAAAAGGAAAGGAAAAACATAAAGACTAGGAAGAAAGAAATAAAACTCTCCTTGTTCAGAGATGGCACGACTGCCCAAGCAGAAAATCCTAAAGAAAAAGAAAAATTCTCCTGAAACTAGTAAGTGATTATAGCAGGTTTGCAGGATACATATTAATATGTGTGCTGTGCTAACTTACTTCAGTCGTGTTTGACTCTTTTTGGCCTCATGGACTGCAGCCTGCCAGGCTACTCTGTCTATGGGATACAAACAGCAATTGTTTTCCTATATGCCAAAAACAAACAATTGAAATTGAAAGTAAAAACACAAGACCATTTATATCAAGACCAAAAATTAAATACTTAAGGATGCTGCTGCTGCTGCTAAGTCGTTTCAGTCGTGTCCGATTCTGCACAACCCCATGGACGGCAGCCCACCAGGCTCCTCTGTCCCTGGGATTCTCCAGACAAGAATAATGGAATGGGTTGCTATCTCCTTCTCCAATGCATGTGTGCACGCTAAGTCGCTTCAGCTGTGTCTGACTCTGTTTTACTCTACACACAGCAGCCCACCAGGCTCCTCCATCCACAAGATTCTCTAGGCAAGAATTCTGGAGTGGGTTGTCATTTCCTTCTCCTACTTAAGGATAAGTCTAACAAAATACATATTGTTGTTGTTGTTGAATTGCTAAGTCATGTCTGACTCTTCTGTGACCCCATGGACGATAGCCTGCCAGACTCCTCTGTCCAAGAGATTTCCCAGGCAAGAATACTTGAGTGGGTTGCCATTTCCTTCTCCAGGGGATATTCCCAACCCAGGCATTGATCCTGCATCTCCGGCATTGCAGGAAGATTCTGTACTACTGAGCCACTGCACAAAATATATACAGGATCTATATGAGAAAAACAATAATCCTCTGAATTTTAAAAATCAAAGATATAAATAAATGGAGATAATCCATGTTCATGGATAGAAGTTTCAGTATTGTTAAGATGTCAGCTCTTCCAAACTTGGTCTACAAATATGAATCAATCTCAATCAAAACCCCAACAAATTATTATGTGAATATTGATAATCGGATTCTAAAGTTTATATACAAAGGCAAGAGACCAAGAATAGCAAACAACACACCAAAGAAAAGTCACAAGACTAATGCTATTCAACTTGAAGATTTACTGTAAAGGTACAATAATCAAAGCAGTGTTGTAACAGTGAAAGAATAGTCAAATAGGTTGATGAAACAGAATAGAGAGCCCAGAGATAGACCTAACAAAATATAATCAATTGATCTTGGACAAAGAGGCAAAGGGAATTCAAAAGAGAAAAGATAGCTTTTCAACAAATAGTGCTGGAACAACTGGACATTCACATATTAAAAAAAAATTAATCTAGACACAAACCTCATGCATTTTACAAAAGTTGCTGGTAAGTCACTTCAGTCGTGTCTGACTCTGTGCAACCCCATAGACGGCAGCCCACCAGGCTCCCCCATCCCTGGGATTCTCCAGGCAAGAACACTGGAGTGGGTTGCCATTTCCTTCTCCAATGCATGAAAGTTAAAAGTGAAAGTGAAGTTGCTCAGTCATGTCCGATCCTTAGCGCCCCCATGGACTGTAGCCTACCAGGCTCCTCCGTCCATGAGATTTTCCAGGCAAGAGTACTGGAGTGGTTAACTCCATATTAATCACAGACCTAAATGTAAAATACAAAACTTTTAGAAGATAACATAGGAGAATATCTGGGTGACCTTGGGTTAGCAATGAGCTTTTAAACAAAACACCAAAACCATAATCTATGAGAGAAACAACTGATAAATTGCACTTTGTGAATATTAAAAAATTCTACATTACAAAAATCACACCTCAGGGAAACAAAAGTTATACCATAGAGTGGGAAAAAAATATTCAAAAAACATATATCAGATAAAAGACTTAACCAAACTCAATAATAATACAAATAATCCAATAAAATGGGCCAAAAAATCTGGAAATCTCACCAAAGAAGATATACAGATGGAAAATAAGCATATGAGAAGACCCTTGCCAAAATATGTCATTAGAGAATTGCAAATTAAAACAAGATACCACTATATACACATTAGACTCGTGTAAGTTCAAAACACTGACAGCACCAAATGTTGTAAAGAAGGGGAAGCAACAGGAACTATAATTCTCTGTCAGTGAATTGAAATGGCCTGTGAAATGGCAGAGCCATCTTGGAAGACATTTTGGCAGTTTTTACAAAGTTACACATGTGGTTGCTATATGATCTAGTAATCATTCTCCTAGGTACCTGCCCATATGAACTGAAAACTTATGTTCACAAAAAAATTGTACCTGAATATAGACATCAGTTTCATTCATAATTGTCAATAACTAGAAGCAAAAACTATGTCCTTCCTAGCTGAATTCATAAACAAGTTAATGTGCATCCATATAAGGGGATATATGTTGTTATTGTTTAGTTGCTAAGTCATGTCGGATTCTTTTGCAGTCCCCTGGACTTTAGCCCACCAGGCTGCTCTGTCCATAGGACTTCCCAGGCAAGAATACTGGAGTGGGTTGCCATTTCCTTTTCCAGAGGATCTTCCCAACTGAGGAATCGAACTCATGTCTCCTGCATTGGCAGGTGGATTCTCTACCACTGAGTAACAAGGAAAGCCTATAATGGGATATTATTTTACAATAAAAATAAATGAGCTATCAAGCCATGAAATCTTACATGCATATTGCTAAATGAAAGATAGTCTAAAATATTGCAAAAGATTGCATTCTGTATAACTCTGACCATAAGACATTCTGGAAAAGGCAAACTATAGAGATATGAAAAATTAGTGGTCACCAAGACTTAGGCTGTGGAAAATTCTGAAAGAAATGGGAATACCAGACCACCTGACCTGCCTCTTGAGAAATCTGTATGCAGGTCAGGAAGCAACAGTTAGAACTGGACATGGAACAACAGACTGGTTCCAAATAGGAAAAGGAATAAGTCAAGGCTGTATATTGTCACCCTGCTTATTTAACTTCTATGCAGAGTACATCATGAGAAATGCTGGACTGGAAGAAACACAAGCTGGAATCAAGATTGCCGGGAGAAATATCAATAACCTCAGATATGCAGATGACACCACCCTTATGGCAGAAAGGGAAGAGGAACTAAAAAGCCTCTTGGTGAAAGTGAAAGAGGAGAGTGAAAATGTTGGCTTAAAGCTCAACATTCAGAAAACGAAGATCATGGCATCCAGTCCCATCACTTCATGGCAAATAGATGGGGAAACAGTGGAAACAGTGTCAGACTTTATTTTGGGGGGCTCCAAAATCACTGCAGATGGTAACTGCAGCCATGAAATTAAAAGACCCTTACTCCTTGGAAGAAAAGTTATGACCAACCTAGATAGTATATTCAAAAGCAGAGATATTACTTTGCCGACTAAGGTCCGTCTAGTCAAGGCTATGGTTTTCCCTGTGGTCATGTATGGATGTGAGAGTTGGACTGTGAAGAAGGCTGAGTGCCGAAGAATTGATGCTTTTGAACTGTGGTGTTGGAGAAGACTCTTGAGAGTCCCTTGGTCTGCAAGGAGATCCAGCCAGTCCATTCTGAAGGAGATCAGCCCTGGGATTTCTTTGGAAGGAATGATGCTAAAGCTGAAACTCCAGTACTTTGGCCACCTCATGCAAAGAGTTGACTCATTGGAAAAGACTCTGATGCTGGGAGGGATTGGGGGCAGTAGGAGAAGGGGACGACCGAGGATGAGATGGCTGGATAGCATTATTGACTCGATGGACGCAAGTCTGGTTGAACTCTGGGAGTTGGTGATGGACAGGGAGGCCTGGCGTGCTGCAAATCATGGGGTCGCAAAGAGTTGGACACGACTGAGCGACTGAACTGAACTGAAGACTTAGGCTGATGTGAAGAACTGACTCATTTGAAAGGACCCAGATGCTGGGAAAAATTGAAGGTGGGAGGAAGAGGGGATGACAGAGGATGAGACAGTTGGGTGGCATCACAAACTCAATGGACATGAGTGTGAGTAAACTCCAGGAGTTGGCGATGGACAGGGAAGCCTGGCATGCTGCAGTCCATGAGGTCACAAAGAGTTGGACACGACTGAGCGACTGAACTGAACTGAGCTGAACTGAAGACTTGGGTGAGCAGGAGAGACATATAGGCAAAGCACAGACTTCTAGGGCATAAAATCTCTGTATTATACTGTACTAGTGAATGTGTGACACTGTGTGTCAAAACCCATAGAAATTACAATATAAAAATGAATTTTAATGTAAAGTGTGGATTTTAGCTAATATAATTATTATTCATTCAATAATTGTAACAAATGTACTCCACTAATGCAAATGATAATAATAAGGGAAACTAGAGGAGCAGGTATCTGGGAGAGAGAGTATATGGGAACTTTGTATTGCCTGCTCAATTTTTCTGTTACCCTGATACTGCTATAAAATGAAGCCTATTCAAAAAAATGTCTTATCTCAAATGATATTCTGAAAATCTCTGGCAAATAAGGTTTATAGTATCAAAGATAACAATACTGAACTGAAGCTCAAATATCAGTCAGAAGAAATATATATAGAAGAAGGATATATTATATATATAATACTATATATATATAATATATAGAAGAATATATATATAATATATATAATATAGATGAAGGAAGTGTACTAAATTACTAAACTTAGTAATTAAAGTACCAACTTGTACTAAATTACTCATTTGAGCTATAATGTCTCAGAGAGGGCCATCTAGTAAAGGATGAAAGACTAATGATACATAGACAAGCATGTTCTGAGTTTCTAGAACTGTTTTGTCCAGTATGGTAACTACCACTCACATGTTTATGGCCTCTCTTATGTTGATATTAGAATAGAGGGGTTAAAGAGATCTCCTAGGAATATAGCTGACAGGAAGAAACTTACAAGAGATACAAAACATAGATGAAAGACACTAGCTACAAGATTAAGTGCATTTATGCACATTTATGACTTTCCCATTATACTGCTTCTATTATCCCTCCTATTGCAGTCTTTCTCACTTTTGAAAATAACTTGAATTATATTCTGCATTCAGTTCAGTTCATTCACTCAGTCGTGTCCAACTCTTTGTGACCCCATGGACTGCGGCACGCCAGGCCTCCCTGTCCATCACCAACTCCTAGAGTTTACTCACACTCATGTCCATTGAGTCAGTGATGCCATCCAACCATCTCATCCTCTATTGTCCTCTTATTCTCCCACCTTCAATCTTTCCCAGCATCAGGGTCTTTACCAATGAGTCAGTTTCCAATGGGTCTTTTCCAGTGAGTCAGTTCTTTGCATCAGTTGGCCAAAGTATTGGAGTTTCAGCTTTAGCATCAGTCTACTAGTGAATATTGAGGACTGATTTCCTTTAGGATGGACTAGTTGGATCTCCTTGTTTTCCAAGAGATTCTCAAGAGTCTTCTTCAACACCCCAGTTCAAATGCATCAACTCTTTGGTGCTCAGCTTTCTTTATAGTTCAATTCTCACATCCATACATAACTACTGGAAAAACCATAGCTTGACTAGACTAGTCAACCATAGCTTGACTTTGCCAACAAACTAATGTCTCTGCTTTTTAATATGCTGTCTAGGTTGGTCATAACTTTTCTCCCAAGGAGCAAGTGTCTTTTAATTTCATGGCTACTGTCACCATCTGCAGTATTTTGGACCCCCCAAAATACCATCTGTCCTGTCCTATCTCCATTGTTTCCCCAACTATTTGGGGATGCCATGATCTTAGTTTTCTGAATTATGTTGAGTTGTAAGCCAACTTTTTCACTCTCCTCTCTCACTTTCATCAAGAGGCTCTTTAGTTCTTCTTCAGTTTCTACCATAAAGGTGGTGTCATCTGCATATCTGAGGTGATTGATATTTCTCCCAGTAATCTTGATTCCAACTTGCCCTTCATCCAACCCAGCGTTTCTCATGATGTACTTTGCATATATGTTAAATAAGCAGGATGACAATATACAGCCTTGACATACTCCTTTTCCTATTTGGAACCAGTCTGTTGTTCCAAGTTCATTTCTAACTGTTGCTTCTTGACCTGCATAGAGATTTCTCAAGAGGCAGGTCAGATGGTCTGGTACTCCCATCTCTTTCAGAATTTTCCACTCTTTGTTGTGATCCACACAGTCAAAGGGTTTGGTGTAGTCAATAAAGCAGAAGTAGATGCTTTTCTGGAGCTCTGTTGCTTTTTTGATGATCCAACAGATGTTGGCAATTTGACCTCTGGTTCCTCTGCCTTTTCTAAATCCAGCTTGAACATCTGGAAGTACACAGTTCATGTACTGTTGAAGCCTGGCTTGGAGAATTTTAAGCATTGCTTTGCTACCATATGAGATGAGTGCATTTGTGTGGTAGTTTGAGCATTCTTTGGCAATACCTTTCTTTGGGATTGGAATGAAAACTGACCTTTTCCAGTCCTGTGGCCACGGCTGAGTTTTCCAAATTTGCTGGCATATTGAGTGTAGCACTTTCACAGCATCATCTTTTAGAATTTGAAATAGCTCAACTGGAATTCCATCACCTCCACTAGTTTTGTTCATAGTGATGCTTCCTAAGGCCCACTTTCTTCTGCACAGTACTTATAAAAGATACATATTTCTGAGTCTGAAATGAACACCAACAGAGCTTCATTTTCTAGGAGCAGATTCTAGGAACTAATTATCTTAAGTTCTTCAAATGATTTTACATAAGATTTAAAAATGCTTCCTTTAGCTGTAGAAAAAAACTTAAAAATTGTAGGAGGGAAGGAGTTTCAAAGGGAGGGGATATAAGTATACCTATGACTGATTCATGTTGAAGTTTGACAGAAAACAACAAAATTCTGTAAAGCAATTATCCTTCAATTAAACTAAATAAAATTTAAAAACAGTGCACTTATTTATTTTCAAGGTCAGTTTGGTGATGAGAGGTGTCCATACATCCAAGTGTAGAATAGAGGATAAGAGCATTAATGAGATGAATAATTCCTGCATCCCTAGGACCTACTATAATCAAAGAGAAAGTTTCCTGTTTGCGGTTGGAGGGAATAAATGTGTATTTATGAAAAAATAAATGGAAAGGGGCAAAGGTCTTTAAAACTATATGATAACATATTCCACTAGGTTACCCAAAATTTCTTTATGTTATTTTTCACACTTACATGTACACTCAGCACTATGTAGCAGGAAAACTCTTGTTTTAATGACTCTCTGTCTCTTCAAATTCAGGTAATAATGGCCCAATCATTTAACCTCACTAAATGTTGTCTACCAATATAAAATCAGTATGAGATGAGCTTCCTACCTCACTGGGTTAGACTGTTGAGGTCAGGTTAGGTAACTGATGAAATACCATATTTGGAAGTTGTAGAGTAACACCTGAATAACAGCTTTCATGAGAGTTTCAGTGCCAAAATGATGCCTTTGTATGGGAAAAGGGAGAGCAGCAGGGTTTGAAAAAGGATGAAGAGTAAGATTTTGGCTTTCCCTAAACCCTGGTGGTTCAGACAGTAAAGAATCTGCCCAAAATGCGGGAAACTGGGTTCTATCCCTGGGTTGGGAAGATCTCCCGGAGAAGGGAACGGTTACCTACTCCAGTATTCTTGCCTGGAGAATTCCATGGACAGAGGAGCCTGGTGGGTTATAGTCCATAGGGTCACAAAGAGTCAGACACAACTGAGCAACTATCACTTTCACTTTCAAACCCTTTCATGGACTTCTGAGGTGGCGCTACTGGTAAAGAACCCACCTGTCAATGCAGGACATAAAAGAGACCCAGGCTTGATCTCTGGCTCAGGAAGCTTCCTGAAGGAGGGCATGGCAACCCACTCCAGTATTCTTGCTTGGAGAATCCTACGGATAGAGGAGCCTGACGGACTACAGTCCATCAAGTCACAAACAGCCATGAAGCGACTTAGCCTGCAGATGCAAACTCTTCCATACTGAACACTTGCGCTTTGTGACTTCTTAGTTAACAGCCATATCACAGGAAATCAGATTATGTTTCTAATTACCTCTGACTTAATAATGCAATCAAATCATCTGCCTACATTCCTAATTATCTTTTGTTTCTAAGGGAATAACTCTACTGTATCACAATACCTTCATTTTAGTGGGATAAATGAAGCCTGGAGAAGCCATCCTACAAAGTTGCTTTTCTTCCTACTCTTTCCATAGATCTGGAGCTCTCTTAGAAGAATTCAACAGAAAGCATCTATTCAGCACTTCTCACTCACCAAAAAAAAAAAAAAGTGAATTTCATCTAAATGACCCATGAAGCTGTTTTATATTAATTGCTTTTCTCTGTAGAATCTGCTAGAGGACACATTATGGGACCATTACATAAAAATTATTCTAGTCAGGTGTAAACAGTAACCTCTTGCCTATTTTAAGGAAGTATTATGAACTTCATTTCATTCCCCCCTACCAACCTCAGGTGTCACCCCAGCCCTTCAACATGGACGTTACCTGAAAGAGTTAGTGCTTCAATTCCTGGATACCTTGTATTGATAAAATCTTAAGAGGAACAGGACTGTTTGTGGAGGAGAATGGTGTTCTCAGATATAAGTCTGCTAGACTTGGTTTGCTCCTTGAGGGGTCAGGTGACATTCTCAAATATTTTTCATATATACTAACATCTACCATGGCACTTTTCCTCATTAGGATAAAGTCTTTGGAGTCCTCAAGACTGGACCCTATTCATCCATCAATAGCAAATCAAAATTGGCATGAGAGGTGAAATCTTTTCACCACTTTGAACTGTGGAAATCTCAGTAGACATACAGAGTAAACCTTAATACAAAACAAGAAATCTAATATTAAGGTAAAAAAGTGTCAGATGTTTCATAAAGGAAGGAGACTTCATTTTCAAATGCAACTGAGAGAATAATTAAGAAAAGAACTGAGAAGCAGTCATTGGGTTTAATCAAAAGGGACTAATTGATAACCTTAACGAAATAAATTTTAGGAGAGTGATGAATAGATTTGAGAATGTAGTAGATTGATATGAGTAGAAATATAACATTACATAACCTATAATCCAAAAACAAGAATGCAAATATTACTGTATATGGTTTTTGGATTTCACATCAGCATCTCAAAAATCAATATATTCCCAAACCATACTCACTGTCTCTACTTTTCTGCCCTCTTTCTCCCACCAAATCTCCCCATAATATTCTATATACTGGGCTTCCCCACTGGCTCAGTAGTAAAGATTTTGCCTGTAATGCAGGAGCCTCGGGAGACACAGGCTCTGTCCCTGGATGGAGAAGATTCCCTGGAGGAGGGCAAGGCAATCCACTCCAATATTCTTGCCTGGGACACCCCGTGGACAGAGGAGCCTGGCAACCTACAGTCCATAGGGCAGCAAAGAGTCGGACACGACTGAAGCAGCTTCACATGCACACATTCAGGTTTTCATATAAAAACTGTTACTTAAAGGTGAGAGAAGTTGGTGAGGTTTTGATAGCCTCAGTCACTCATACAAAAAGGGACAGCTGTTTCATTTCCTATTTGGTATAAGACCTCAGTTTCTGGAGATGAAACAACTTGTAGAGGCAGAGAGGAGGAGAAAAATCATTTTGTTACATTTTTCAAGCTACACAGGCTCATGTGAGACACTGATTGCAATCCTCATCTGAGTTTCATGGTTTGAAAAGTCAATACTCTTCCCAGATTCAGGCACACAGTTTAGTCTTGCTCTTGGGAGCTTTTTCATTTTTATTTTTTTCTAATGCTTTAGAAATATTGGAGTGAAATGAACATTTATGGTCAGCCAGCTAGATGTTATTGTAAACCAGAAGTCATATCTCTGATTTATTTCTTTGCTCCAAAATTTATAAATATTTTTAGGTTTCCAAATAAATTAATTAAGATACTGATTGCAGATGCACTATATCATAATACAATTTGGGAATGTGTGGTTATCAAAATAGACCGATGATGTCATTGAAGAAAATTCAGCAGCCCAGATACAATGTAATTTTGTAGCAGTAATGGAATAAGGAAAGGTATGAAATCAAATGAATAAAAAATAAAAATGGAAAATCCTAGGATGGAAGTTAAGAATTTTGCTTTTGGTGATTATACACAAATAATCCTAATTTTGAAACACCTGTTAAACATTAAAATCCAAGTTCTTCATTCCAGTGTGTAAGAGTGAACATATTCCATTTGTAAGAAAAGAGAAAAATGCTGAAATGAAAAATTTGAAAAACTAGTTTAAAAAAAAATCTTTGCTTGAGAAGTAGTTTCCTAACTTAGTAGAAATATGATAAATGATAAAGACAGATAGGTAAATAAATTATATGTAGCTTTTATAACTGGAATGGAATCACTAATGTCAACTGAATATTTAGTGAAAGAAATGCATTGTGGAAGGTTGTATTTTTTAAAGATGACTGTATCTCCAGTATCACAAGCTCTTCTGGAGCCTTCCTTGCCTTTCTTCCACCAAGAGGTTGAATAAAATTCACCTGCCTTGAATCTAGCAAATTTTAGACTTCTCTGTTGGCAGAGGTGACAGTGCCTGATTTCTAAGGTAGCTCATAAAAAAGAAACTGAGCAAAATGTTCCAGGCAGCTAGAGGAAAGAAGGCCTGTTCTATGTGGTGGTGTAAAGGTTAGTAAAACAACTGCTTATGGTTATCATGTAAAATAGAAAACTTTCTGAATGAACTGAGAATCTACCTAAGAAGTTTCCTGCAGTTTTGAGGGCTCTTTTTGGCTTCTTGGCTTCTTCTTGCTGCCTACAATACAATGAGAAAACAGAGAGATGGTCTCAAGAATAAATTGTTCAGTTCCCACATGAAATCAGAAGGAAATAGAAAGGTGCCAGTATCTTTTTCGGCTAGCAAAGGGTTCTTAAATTAAGAAATGACTTCAGAGCCAAGATCAAGTCCAGGGTGAAACTGAGATCTTTTGTTAATATCTCTGAATAATCTAAAGTAGAGTATTATAGAACTTTTCACATAGGCTAAAGGCCCTCTGAGAATCTTCAGGTAGTGCCTCAAGACACTAAATACTGAACAACTGAACTTCTAATCATCTTAAGAACATGGTCTTTCGTCAGTCTCATATAGAGCTCTAGATAGAGAAGTTCTTATTTATAAGATCTCTGGATGTGATTTTTGTCTAATTGAGTGCACCCTACTAATGTTCAGAGAAACCCACACATTTTTTAGATAAATGTTCAAGTGAAAACACTACGAGCTTGGGCTAAAGAGACAAAGATAGTCCAAATGAAAGCACAGGTTATCAGGGCAGGGGCTTTAGATGATCAAACTACTAGAGGTAGAATACAAGCTAAGAAGAATATTTTGTTGAATCACAGGCAACTTTTTATGTAAAGGGAAGGATAACTTAGGCAAGAATAGCCCAATGTATACCCCAACAATGGAAATGAGTTCTAATTTAAAACAAACAACCTGAATATGGAGAAAAAGGGAAACTTAGGCACTGCTGGTGGGAACATGAATTGGTGCAGCCATGAGAGCAAACAGTATGGAAGTTCCTTAAGAAATTAAAAATGGTGCTTAATGATCTAGGAATTCTACTCCTGAGTATTTTTCCAAAGAAATAAAAGACACTAATTCGAAAAGATATATGCACCATTATGTTCACTGCAGTCTTGTTCACAGTAAGTAAGATATGGAAACAAACTGTCTGTTGAGAGATTAATGGATAAAAAGAGATAGTATGTATCTATGTTATGAAGTCTAAGAAATAAAACAGAACAAGTGAACAAACAGAAAAGAGAAGAGAAGTCATAGATATAGAAAATAAACAGGTGATTGCCAGAGGATAGTGAAGTGGCAGAGATAAGTGAAATAGATGAGGGGGACTAAGAGGTATAGACTTTCAGTTACAAAGTAAATGAGTCAAAGGGATGGAATATGCAGCACGGAAAGTCAATAACGGTGTCATATCCTTGTATGGTAACAGATGGTAATTTATTGTCATGACCATTTTGCAATGTATAAAAATATCCAATTACTCTGGTGTGCACCAGGAACTAACACAGTGTTGTAGGTCTATTTTACTTCAAAAAGCAAGCCAACAGAGAAAAGTGAAGTGCAAGTCGCTCAGTTGTGTCCGACTCTTTGCAACCCCTTGGACTATACAGTCCATGGAATTATCTAGGCCAGAATACTGGAGTGGGTAGCTGTTCCCTTCTCCAAAACTAACAAAGAAAGTCACAGTAAGAGTTCAGATTGCGGGTAGGTGGGGGAGGAAAGACTTGAATGAAGGTGGTCCAAAGTAGCAAACTTCCAGTTATAAGTGTGTACTAGGGATGTCATGTACAATATGATTAATATAATTAACATTCCTTTATATTATGCATAGAAGTTTTTGAGGGAGGAAATTCTAAGAGTTCTCATCTCAAGGAAAAAGATATTTTTCTCTTATTTTGCATCTCTACAAGATGATGGATATTCACCAGACATTGTCAAAATCTTTTCACCATGTGAATCAAATCATGCTTTATACCTTAAACATATGTAGTGCTGTATGTCAATTATATCTCAACAAAACTGGAAGCAAAAACAAACTGGCAATATATGACCAGCTGGACATCAAACCTGTAATGCAACAGTAACTGCTGTGTGCTGCCTATGTGTCTTCTTAGAAGAGTTTGCAGCAGTAATTCTATGCCAACTATACCACCGTATGCTGCATAGATGAGAAGATAATTTTTCTCTTATGCTCACAGGTTTTCAGATTTTGAAAAATTCAAGGAGCTGCACCTGAGGAATTGCATCTAAAGAACCTCATCCATCATTTCAGTTCAGTTCAGTCGCTCAGTTGTGTCCAACTCTTTGCGACCCCATGAATCACAGCACACCAGGCCTCCCTGTCCATCACTAACTCCCAGACTTCACTCAAACTCATGTCCATCGAATCAGTGATGCCATACAGCCATCTCATCCTCTGCCGTCCCCTTTTCCTCCTACCCCCAATCCCTTCCAGCATCAGAGTCTTTTCCAATGAGTCAACTCTTCGCATGAGGTGACCAAAGTATTGGAGTTTCAGCTTCAGCATCAGTCCTTCCAAAGAACACCCAGGACTGACCTCCTTTACAATGGACTGGTTGGATCTCCTTGCAGTCCAAGGGACTCTCAAGAGTCTTCTCCAACACCACAGTTCAAAAGCATCAATTTTTCAGCACTCACCTTTCTTCACAGTCCAACTCTAACATCCATACATGACCACTGGAAAAACAATAGCCTTGACTAGACGGACCTTAGTCGGCAAAGTAATGTCTCTGCTTTTGAATATGCTATCTAGGTTGGTCATAACTTTTCTTCCAAGGAATAAGTGTCTTTTAATTTCATGACTACAATCACCATCTGCAGTGATTTTGGAGCCCCAAAATAATAAAGTCTGACACTGTTTACACTGTTTCCCCATCTATTTCCCATGAAGTGATGGGACCAGATGCCATGATCTTCGTTTTCTGAATGTTGAGCTTTAAGCCAACTTTTTCACTCTCCTCTTTCACTTTCATCAAGAGGCTTCTTAGTTCTTCTTCACTTTCTGCCATAAGGATGGTGTCATCTGCATATCTGAGGTTATTAATATTTCTCCCGGCAATCTTGATTCCAGCTTGTGCTTCTTCCAGCCCAGCATTTCTCAGAATGTACTCTGCATAAAAGTTAAATAAGCAGGGTGACAATATACAGCCTTGACGGACTCCTTTTCCCATTTGGAACCAGTCTGTTGTTCCATGTCCAGTTCTAACTGTTGCTTCCTGACCTGCATGTAGGTTTCTCAAGAGGCAGGTCAGGTGGTCTGGTATTCCCATCTCTTTCAGAATTTTCCACAGTTTATTGTGATCCATACAGTCAAAGGCTTTGGCATAGTCAACAAAGCAGAAATAGATGTTTTTCTGGAACTCTCTTGCCTTTTCAATAATCCAGCGGATGTTGGCAATTTGATCTCTGGTTTCTCTGCCTTTTTCAAAACCAGCTTGAACATCTGGAAGTTCACGGTTCACGTATTGCTGAAGCCTGGCTTGGAGAATTTTGAGCATTACTTTACTAGTGTGTGAGATTAGTGCAATTGTGTGGTAGTTTGAACATTCTTTGGCATTGCCTTTCTTTGGGATTGGAATGAAAACTAACTTTTCCAGTCCTGTGGCCACTGCTGAGTTTTCCAAATTTGTTGGCATATTGAGTGCAGCACTTTCACAGCATCATCTTTCAGGATTTGAAACAGCTCAACTGGAATTCCATCACTTCCACTAGCCTTTTTTGTAATGATGCTTTCTAAGGCCCACTTGACTTCACATTCCATGATGTCTGGCTCTAGGTGAGTGATCACACAATCATGATTATCTTGGTCGTGAAGATCTTTTTGTACAGTTCTTCCATGTATTCTTGCCACCTCTTTTTAATATCTTCTGCTTCTGTTACATCCATACCATTTCTGTCCTTTATCGAGCCCATCTTTGCATATAATGTTCCCTTGGTATCTCTAATTTTCTTGAGGAGATCTCTAGTCTTTCCCATTCTGTTGTTTTCCTCTATTTCTTTGCATTGATCACTGAGAAAGGCTTTCTTATCTCTCCTTGCTATTCTTTGGAACTCTGCATTCAGATGCTTATATCTTTCCTTTTCTCCTCTGCTTTTCACTTCTCTTCTTTTCACAGCTATTTGTAAGGCCTCTCCAGACAGCCTTTTTGCTTTTTTGCATTTCTTTCCATGGGGATGGTCTTGATCCCTGTCTCCTGTACAACGTCATGAACCTCCATCCATACCACATCTATCAGTCAGTCAGTCAGTTCAGTCACTCAGTCGTGTCCAACTCTTTGCGACCCCATGAATCGCAGCACACCAGGCCTCCCTGTTCACTCAGACTCACATCCATCGAGTCAGTGATGCCATCCAGCCATCTCATCCTCTGTCATCCCCTTCTCCTCCTGCCCCCAATCCCTCCCAGCATCAGAGTCTTTTCCAATGAGTCAACTCTTCGCATGAGGTGGCCAAAGTACTGGAGTTTCAGCTTTAGCATCATTCCTTCCAAAGAAATCCCAGCTCATCTATACTTGGACCTAATTTGAAGGTGAAATTCTGATGAGTCGGATATAATGAGATGAGACGTTTGAAGCAAAATGGGAGGGAGTGAATATATTTTGCAAGTAACAGAAATACACATATATAAATATACATCTGTGGCCAGACAATGGACTGGAGCAGATCATATTCCCCAATTCTAATCACATTATCTCTCATCCCATTTGGTGTTCTAGAGCCTTGCCACTTCCACCTTGCCATCAAGAGAAGGAGTCTAACTTCCCTCTCCTTGAATACATGCAGACTTGACTTTCTTGTAACTAACAGAGTGTGCTGGAAATGACACGGCATGTCTTCTGAGACTAGATCACAAAAACAGTCCAACACCTGCCATGAAAACAGGAACACTTGCAATTAGAGTTCTGAGACACCATGTAAGCAATCTGAAGCCACCATGCTGTTAAAAGAAGCCCCAACTACTCAGACTAGACCACGTGCAGAGACCATGTAGAGAGGCTCTTTTACTTTATAAAAGGAGAGAGGAATATTGCCTCTTAGCCTGCTCTCCACTGCTCCAGCCCTGGCCCACTCTGCTGTTGAAGATCCATTCACATGGGACTTACAATTTCTTGAGACACTCCAAACCCAAACCACTCAGCCAAGACTTTCCCAAATTCCCGGTCCAGAAAAAATCACTTCAAATCATAAAATTATCCATTAAGTTTTGAGATGATACATTAGCAGCAATACATAACTGGAATATATACAAGATAATATGTAATGTTTGATCCTATCTCTATATATACAGATATAATGTATGTATCATATTATATACATACACATATAATTAATGTAACTAAAATGAAGTGACAGAAATAATTAATATGGAATAAAAATAATTAATGTGGAAGAAGATAAGGGCATGAATACTTTAGGAGAAGTTGGGACTAGTAATGAGGAAGGATCTGAAAGGGGCCTCTAAATTATGGTAATATTCTAGTTCTATACCTCAATGATTACGACACATTCATTTTTTCCCAACTCATTGAGCTGTAAACTTATGATGTGTATATGCTGCACTAAAATAAAAATGCTAAAAGGAAAAAATGAAATTTAAAAATCCACAGGTCAGTGATAAATTAGTGAGGCCAAAACACCTGCAAATGATATAAATGATGACAGGTACTCTTTAGAGTTGATCCAAGTCCAGAATCAGTAAGATTGCGGTAGAGGATGGTATCACTCAGTGACTCATAGCCATCCATATCCAGACTCTTGAATGACAAGAAGAGGAATTCTGCCACTTCCCTGGTTGCAGGTACAGACATGGAGGAACATTATTACATATATTCTGTTTTACTCATATTTTCACCTTTACAGCTCCAGACTTTCACCAAGCACCGAAAGCAAGTATCTATTGTGTCTGTCTCCTTCCACCAACTGACAAACTCCATTCAAGCAACTCTTCAATAGGTGAGTTATTTTATGACTTTTCTTGCAAAGTATCATTGGCATTCTTCAGGCCTTTTTATAATAATATTTCATTGTTAACTTATAGTATTTGTTCATTGCATTATAGGAGAAAATATAATTCATATTAGGTATTTTCAGCGCATTTGTAACACTATATGCAAAACTGCATATTAATGAACTCATTATTTATTAAATAATTAGGTAATTACTTTCTAAATATTTTATATTGTGCATATATATTTCATGACTTGTCAAATGAATGTGTAAAAGTGTTCCGGTAGTATCTAGGAAAAAATTTAATAGCATTACAATGCATTATTCTTTTTCTCACTGAAAATAATCAAAAGTTTATTTTCAAAAATATAACATATATCATATTTCAGTAATGGGTTTAATTTGTATAACAACGGAGACCTCCGAAGAAGCATCTCCTATAGTTAGTAAAAAAGAGACTGTCAAATGAATAGAAAAATGGGAATTTATAGGCTCATACGTATGCAATTCACAAAAGATAAGTTGTTAGGTTGTGTTATAGGTAAAACAATGCATCCCTAAAATGCCTGCACAAATCTTCGGAAACTACAATATCTAACCTTACATAGCAAGAGAGACTTTGCAGATGTCTTGCCCAAAGTCATGGGTAGTTTGCATCTGTGACTATTCAATGAAAGGGTACAAAGTCTCAGCCCACTTGACCTAATTCAGATTAACATTGAAAGGCCATTAGAGCTATAGAGATCCCTATGGGTTGTGCTGAGGACTTTGCTAAGAGCACAATAGAAAGTAGCCTTTAAAAAACCGTGTAAGAGTTTGTCACAGCTCTTCTTCTACCTCTGCCTATGCCGGCATCCTTTCCCTCCTCTCTACGGGTATTAAACTCAGTGCATCCACATGTGCGAAGTCACTTCAGTCACGTCCGACTCTTTGCAAGCCTACTGACTGTAGCCTGCCAGGCTCCTCTGTCCATGGGATTCTCCAAGCAAGAATACTGGAATGGTTGCTATGCTCTTCTCCAGGAGATCTTCTGAACCCAGGGATCAAACCCGCGTCTCTTATGTCTCCTGAATTGGCAGGGGGGTTCTTTACCACTAACGCCACCTGGGAAGCCCATTAAACTCAGGGACACTCCTAAATCAACTTCCTGTATGTTCATCTCCATCACAGGATTTTCTTCCTGGGAACTCAAATCTACAACAGCTGGTATGAGTGACGTGTGTCTTGGAAAAGAAATCAAACGAAAGTCACATCTGTGTTGGTAGACACAAGACAGAGGGGGACAGCGGAAGAAAACACCGACAGTCCTGTAGATTCAGAAACAATGAACCTGAAATGAACCTGAGAGCCTAGGCACATAAGACAGTGTTATTACTGAAAATGGCAGAGCTAGAACTTCTAGAAAGGGACTCCTCAAATTACTAGAATCAAATTTTTCAAAACTCTGGAAATTGACCAAAGGTTGCAGCAACTGGGCGAATATTTATTCATGACAAAGAGCTGAATCTCAGAACAGCGGTCTCTGCACCACTTTAATTTGATCTGGTCACATCCCCCACTCTCAAGCTCAGTAGCAACCTGCAAAAGCCTTATACTCTCACTCGGGTTAACCAGGTTAACCATGAGGCTCCGCATAACTGGGAAGGAAGGACGAATGAAGAGCTCCCAACTGCCACATGCTGAAGCATGAGTTCTACCTGTTTAAGGAACTCTCTCTCCAATCATTCGTTGAGCACTAAAGAACCCGTCTGCCAGTGCAGGAGACATAGAGACATGGGTTGAGAGGATCCCCTGGAGGAGAGCAAGGCAACCCACTCCAGGATTCTTGCCTTGAGAATCCCATGGACAGAAGAACCTGATGGGCTACAGTCCGTAGAGTCGCAAAGAGTCGGACATGTCTGAAGCGACCTAGCATACCTGCAGACTACGCAGACACAGACTTCAGTGGCCATACCTGGAAAATAGAGACTTTACAGAATCACTCTATGTGCCGTGCTTAGTTGCTCAGTTGTGTCCGACTCTTTGCAACCCCGTGGACTGTAGCCCACCAGGTTCTTCTGTCCATGGAATTCTCAAGGCAAGAATCCTGGAGTGGCTTGCCATGTCCTCCTCCAGGGGATCTTCTCAACCCAGGGATTGAACCCAGGTCTCCTGCATTGCACATAGATTCTTTACTGTCTGAGCCACCAGGGAAGCCCAAGAATAATGGGGTGGGTAGCCTCTCCCTTCTCCAGGGGAACTTCCCATCCCAGGAATCAAACCAGGTTCTCCTGCATTGCAGATGGATTCTTGAACAGCTGAGCTCCCAGGGAAGACTTGAATTACTATATAGTATAGTGAAGTCTCTCAGTCGTGCCCAACTCTTTGCGATTCCATGGACTGTAGCCTACCAGGCTTCTCCGTCCATGGGATTCTCCAGGCAAGAATACTGGAGTGGGTTACCATTTCCTTCTCCAGGGGAATTACTATATATGAAGTGTTAAAGGTAAAAACAATAACTACAGCAAGAAGCAAAATAACAAATCCTGGGAAGGAGGAAGATCTGATATTTTAGAGCTGCAATTATGCTATTTACAATTTCCATTTGCTTTGTTTTTTCAATAACAACAACAAAACAAGACATGTAAGGACACAAGCACTGCCCATAAACTATACACAACAATCAGTAAAACTTTCCCTATGGAAAGCTCAGACACTGCAGTTGTTAGACTAAGATTTGCTCAGGCATGTTGATATGTTCAAAGAGCTAAAGAAAATGATGTTTAAAGAACTAATAAGAAGTATGAAAATGATCTGTAACCAAATAGAGAAAGCAGTGAAGTGAGAGCATCAAAGAATAAGAAGGTAAGAAGGAGAAGGGGAAGGAGAAGAAAGAAAAGGGGAAGAGGAGGAAGAAGAAGGAAAAAAAATAGAAATTCTGGAGTTGAAAAGAATAACTGAAAATATGAGTTCAGAAGGGGGACTCCTTATGGGTTATTTTTCCCTCCAAAAAAGATGTATGGAACTGGAATAAAGATAGACATATAAGTCAATACACAGGAAATAATGACCCAGAAATAAATTCAATACTGGTCTACACATAACTTGTATGTAAATGGTCATAGAATAATATACTTACAATGCCCAAAAGACGGAAACAATTCACATGTCCGACAATGGATGAACAAAATGTAGTATATCTATGCAATGGAATATTATTATACCATAAAAAGGAATTGTGTATTGATCCATGCTACAACATGCTAAGTGAAATATCCAGTCTCAGAGACCATGCACATGACTCCATTTGTATGAAATACCCAGGGTAGACAAGCCAATGAAGATAATAAATATATTAGTAGCTGTTTGGGAGAGCAGGGATGAGGAGTGACTGCTAATGGGTATGTGGATTCTTTCTCGGTTGCTGAAAATGTTCTGGAATAATGTTCAGTTATAACAGTTATGCAACTTTGTGACTATAACAAAAACCATTGAATTGTGCACTTTATGGTGTTGAATTCTGTGGTGTATGAATTACACCTCTATTTAGATAAAAGAATGTAAGGCAGGTTCATAAATTATCAAAATGATAGGAGTTGTAGTCCTCTTAAGACAAGAAGATTCCCTTTGAACTATAATAGTGGATTTGGAAGAATTATAGGATTTCCTATTTTATCTTCATGGATTTATGGATTATTAATTCTAAATCTGCTTCAAAATGATTGAATAAAGATAGGGTGGAAATAAAACCCAGCAACACTTACTCTTTTGCTTCTCCTGTAACTTGGAATCAGTTCAGGAAGGGGAATAGCATTCATTTAGCAACTGCTGTGTGAAAGTCATCCTCATACATACCCCACAGTGCATAGTGCAGGGAAAACACTTTCCTGGCAGAGGTCCATTTACATTTCTGTGTTTCTCCTTTCCTTGCATGTTGTTGTTACTATTGTTTTACTTCCCAAGATTCTGTTTGACCTGTTTCTACGCTTTTCAGTTCCAGAAAATACATAGAATTGTGGTTTTTCACATATGATGGACAGGCATAACTCAGTTTTTGTTTTATAAAGATGATGATGCCTCTTTCGCTGGTAAGAATTTACCAGAGAAGTTAGTAAAAGAATAAAGACTGGCAACACCATAAAATAATGCACTCAAATTCTTAATAGCTTTCCAAATAAGCTACCAGAGAAAATCGAGAAGAAAGTAAATAGCTATCGGTTGAGACGGTTGGATTGAATAAAAAACTAGAGAATAGATTTAGAGAGAGAGTTTCTGTGAGGCATAGTGAAAGGTGTTCAGAGTTCCAGAAAGTTAATACCTGGAGTGTCAATAACTTACACCAAAAGAAAAAGGGGAAAGGAAATGAAATACCAAAATCCCTTCACATTATTAATCTATGTCACAAGTCAGTGTTCAAAGGAGTAGAAGATTTCAGATGTTTATGATGGAGGCTTTAAAACAATATAATTAACTTCAATTATTGTTGTGCTACAGCTACCATATTATAGGGTAAGATAGCTCAGATATTCAGTAAACTTTGACAGCAAAAACTGTTTTTAGGGCTAAATGCTTCTCAGTAAACACTGAGCTTGAAAACAAGACATGCAAATACAAAGTGGCTGCCTTAAAGAATCAACTTCTAAGTGATCAAAGAATTGCACTTTACAATTACAAATTATAGAAATTACAAAATAACCACTCAAGAGGATACTGACATTTATTTAGGCAACTAAAGATGAAAACCTTAAACACATTCCCAAACCTAAGCGTTAGAAATATGGATATATCACTCACCAAATAAAGCTGAGAAAGGATTATGAAAAATTCTAATGAGCCTACGAGGTTCTGCCTATGAGCTCCATGGGCAGGTTTATCCACATGTGAGAGATGTACCTAAGGAGCAGTAGATACAGTGTTTCTTAGGTGATAGAATGGCAGCTGAGTTTCTTGGATAGAGCTGCCAGGTCAAATATTCAATGCCTTAAAATCAGCAGCATAGGAAAATCTGCCACTATTACAGCCATGATTTGGGGGGTTGACCCTGAAGCTTGGAAACTATTACCAACAAAAATGAGGTCCTGAAGTTCACTTCCTATCCGTGCTTGCATATTCTCCAATAGAGGCTTCAAACCTCTTGCTTGAGGAGGATCAGGGATCAGTTAGTAGTGGAGGTAAACTATTAATCATTTATAGCTTATCATTATGCATCAATAAAAACATGTCTCAATGGGTCTTAATACATGGTTAAATTTTATCATTTACACATTAAAGTGCCATTCAAAACGAAGCAAAAAATATCAGTCTCTCAAAACTAAAGAGGAGCTTGAAGACTCTCCACAGTAGTCCCATATAAGACTTGACTTCAGTCTAGGATATCATGACCAACCATAAGAATACACCATTCTTCCTGCATTTCTAAACAAACAAAGGTGGGAACTTACAAAGTCATCACCAAGATTTGTGACTGCCTGATGACTAATAATGGCACTATGCGATCATCAGATTGTACATGCATCAATTTGTACATGGATGGAATAATGTAGATGGAAACATCTTTAATTTTTTAAATTTTATTTATTTTAATTGGAGTGTTTTTTTAATTGGAGTATAGATGGAAAGATATATATATATTGTGATATATATATATATAGTGAAAGATTAGAATGTATTAAAACTGCAAGACTGGAGAGTCATTCTAAAGGTTATATGAATTAAATTATGTTTTACATTCATTCTGATAAAGAAGCAAATGTCATATTGTATTTAGTGCAAAACTGAGTCTAACGATGTAGATATTTAAGTTAGTGCTCTCTGATGTTCTTTAGCAATCCGTTTCCTAGATTCTAATAAGAGAAACAGCAAATGAATGAGACATGTGGGGGAGGCCATAATGCTGGCAAATATCTCTGAAGTACTAGACTACACAAAGTACTTAAAAGTACTTTAAGGAATGGTAATCTAGTTTATATTCAATTTATTTCATTTCCCTACAAAGCCCTGAGGAACATACTCCATTTGTTGTACAAAAGCCAATTACAGTAATGGGCTGTTCATAAGAGTTTCCAGCTTTCAGAATTAGTTCTTACTATTTAACAGTACATTTTCAGATGGCTGTGAGGCTAATCATTTCTAATTCTTCAGTAACTATGTTTATAGGATCAACATAAAAACAACACCATTCTCTTAGTATTCAGTGTAGACCAACATGAACACATGAATAGGAGGAAAAAAAAAGACCTTGGTTTATCATAAAAACAGAATCACAAAAATAATTTCACGGTAACGAGGTCCCCTGGCAGGAATATAAATTGTTCAAATACTTTTATAACAGTCCCATTAGAAGAACAACTCTGCTTCCCAGCTATTTTGTATAGACAAAGAAACATGGTCCAGTGATAGCTTCTTAGCCCCGAGGCTCCCTTTTCACTCCTTTAAATGAGACTCACTTAGAAGTGCATTACGTTAAGTAGGGTTGCTCTGGTGGAAAAGGGGAGAAGTTTCTAAAGTATGCCGATTGGTTTTGCCTTCTCAGCCTCCTGGGATATACAACTTATTAGCCCTGTTGTTGCTGCTGTTCAGTCGCCTAGTCATGTCTGACTCTTTGCAACACCATGGACTGCAGCACGTCAGGCCTTCCTGTACCTCACCAACTTCCTAAGTTTTCCCAAGTGCATGTCCATTGCACTGGTCATGCTGTGCAATGATTCCACCCTCTGTCACCCTCTCCTCCTTCTGCCATCAATCTTTCCCACCATCGGGGACTTTTCCAGTAAGTCAGCTGTTTGCATCAGATGACCAAAATACTGGAGCTTTGGCGCCTCAGCATCAGTCCTTCCAATGAGTATTCAGTATTGATCTCCCTTAAGATGGACTGGTTTGATCTCCTTGCTGTCCAAGGGACTTTCAGGAGTCTCCTGCAACACCACAGTGTAAAGGCATCAGCTCTTCAGTGCTCTCTCTTCTTCACGGTCCCACTCTCAAAACCGTACATGACCACTGGGAAGACCAGGGCCTTGACTGCAAGGACCTTCGTTGGCAGAGTGATGCTTCTGCTTTCCAACACACTGTCTAGGTTTGTCATAGCTTTCTTATCAAGAAGCAAACGTCTTCTGATTTCATGGCTGTGGTCACCATCTATAGCGACTTTAGAGCTCAAGAAGAGGGAATCTGTCACTACTTCTGCCTTTTCCCCCTCTACTCGCCATGAAGTAATGGGGCCAGATTCCAGCATCTTAGGTTTTTTTTTAATATTTAGTTTTAAGCCGGCTCTTTCACTCTCCTCCTTCCCCATCATCAAGAGGCTCTTTAGTTCCTCTTTGTTTTCTGCCATTAGAGTGGTATCATCTGCATATCTGAGGCTGTTTCTCCCACCTATTTTGATTCCAGCTTATAACTCATTCAGCCTGGCATTTCTCACGATGTGCCCAGCATATAAGCTAAACAAACAGGATGACAGCACACAGCCCTGTCATACTCCTTTCTCAATCTTGAACCAATCATCAGTTGTTCCATGTAAGGTTCTGGCTGTTGCTTCTTGATCCACATACAGGTTTCTCAGGAGACAGGTAAGATGGTCTGGTATTCCCATCCCTTTAAGAGTTTGTTATGATCCACACAGTCAACTGCTTTAGCATAGCCAATGAAACAGAGGTAGATGTTTTTCTGGAATTCCCTAGCTCTTGTACCCTTGGGCAACTCATTCTCTTTTCTATCTCCAATTTTCTTGTCTGTAAAAGAGAGCAACATCCCCTTTCTTATAAGGTTGTTGTTGAACAGATATAACTCTTCAAGGTGGAAAAGTCACCCAGTATATCCAATAGATGATCACCAGATGTTCCTCTCTTCCGAAAGTCTAGGTCCCTGAAGCCCTAGATAAAGATGTTTTCCCAGAAAGAAAAACATCGTCTTTATCTAGGGCTTCTCTAGACCATAGGGCTTCCCTCATAGCTCAGTTGGTAAAGAATCCACCAATGCAGGAGAACCTGGTTTGATTCCTGAGTCAGGAAGATCCGCTAGAGAAGGGATAGACTACCCACTCCAATATTCTTGGACTTCCTTTGTGGCTCAGCTGGTAAAGAATCTGCCCGCAATGTGGGAGGCCTGGGTTTGATCCCTGGGTTGGGAAGATCCCCTGGAGAAGGGAAAGGCTACCCACTCCAGTATTCTGGCCTGGAGAATTCTGTACAGTCCAGGGGGTCACTGAGTGACTCTCACTTCATTTCACTTCTAGAACATGGGCTATTATGATATGATCAGATGAGGTATTTTAGACACTTCTTTGGCCCTTGGGGTTTTCTTAAATCTCTCAGTATTTCTCAGTAGGGCACTTGAGGTGGGAATCTTAATTATGTAGGACAGTTCCAAAGATATTGGGTGCTTGCATCTCTAAGTGTTTTCCATTAAATGCCAAGAACAAATCAGTCACTGTAGCAACCCAAATTAAAATCTCAAAAAAAAATACAGCTAAACATTTCTGATCACTCATCCTTTCTTCTATAAAGGACTACTAGACCCCCTCAAAATCCTGAAAGAGCTCTTTTCACTGTATCTGTGAACTTACTCAGTTGAATAAAATATATTTACTAACCAATTTTAATAGGCCAGATTCAACTTCAGGTTATTTAAGATAAAACATATCTTCTTCACCTATTATTATAAACCAGATTTGGTCCAGGTTAACTAGAAGGTATGTGAACTTGAGGCAAGATTAATTCTTTAGACTGATGATATTTATTTAGCTCTGAGATATTTTTTTCTTTTTTAAATTAAGGAGTCCCAAGATCTGCATCTGGGAGAAACCTGTAAATTCCACCCTGCTTTCCAGGATGTGACCCACTTGTAAACTAGAAGCATCAAAATCAAACACAGAATCCCCACCATCCATAGATCCCTTTGAACAAATTGTCAAATCTACCCAGTCAGCTTTTTTGATCAGAATACAACCAGAATCACTTTTCATTATAGTGACAAAAGTCATCCTCCCCCAATCTCAAATAACCCTGCACATCATTTTATTTAAGGGATATCCACATTTCTTTGCACTGAGTTTCTCAATCCTTGCAGCTAGAAGTTCGGATAAAATCCATTTTGAGCTCTTCAGATTGAGTAATTTGTGATTTCCTTTAACAGTTTCCTCCTTTGTCCTAATGTTGATTCCTGTGTCTTTTTATTTCCAAGTGGCCTATTTTGCTCCTGGCTAGTTTTCCATTTCTGATCTCGAACAACTTCTACATCTCAGCTGATCTGCAGAGCAGATGACTGTGTAGATTCTCTGAAAGCAGTAAATAAACACAGTTTCCTGACTCAGCATCACTACATCCCCTTGTCGTCTCTGAACACAGGCCGATCCAGTCCCCCAGGTGCTGCTGTTCTTGAATTGAACTCTTCATTGTTAGGACAGCCACAGGCCTGCACATACACTGTGAATCACAACAGAGATTTTCACTTGCAAGGTGTGGGTAGTCGGTGTGTGGAAACTTTACTGCATCTGCATTGACAATGGAAACTGCCGCTCTCCCTGCTGCTGCTGCTGCTGCCGCTCTCCCTAGATCCCTCAGTTCAGAAGACTGTGCAGGCACACTCTGAAAAAGCAGCTGAGCCAGACTCCAACAGCTCGAGGCAATCGCTAAGCAGCTGCCAGAGGGAATCAGAAGTGCTTTCTCTTTGTTGTATTGGCGACAGTGCCTGCTCTCTGATTTGCCTTCTGGTAACAAACAGAGCCACTGAGAGCTTTTCAACAGGTCTCCCAACCTTCACAAATGAGTCCCTGCAGACTTAAGTGGGGTGAGGTCCTTCAATCCCTGGCCCAGACAGCCTGAAAATGAGGAAACCTTATGGCTGGTGTGAGGTCCTGCAATCCATGAGCCTAGATAATGCATGTCTCCTCCATCACCCGGCTCCCAAGGAAAAAGTGGAGAGCTGTTATCAAGATAAAGGAATGTAAACATGCAAAAAGTAAGCTAACACATAGAATACAATCTTCCATAAGCCCTAAAATGAGTCATGACAGGGATACTTACAAATTTCCCTCTTCCCGTGATTCATGGCCACTTAAATACTGTTAATAAAGGTGTTCATGAAGAGAAATTTTGTGCATGTTTGCCCCAGCTACAGAGGGGGAAAATATCAACATGCCTCCTATCACTTTCCATTGTTTTTTCAATTTTGTTTATTCTCTCTCATAGGGGATTGTTTATTTGTTTAAACTCGGGGAATTTTATGTTAATCCATTTTGAAAGGTAGCAAATGAAGCAAATCACATGATCCACAGGAAAAAATGTAATTCAGTATTGTCCTTTCAATTATGTAAAGAATTGCTCTTCTCATCCAATGAGCCTATCATGCAAAATGTGGGTTCTTGCCTCACACTAGCAGGTCCTAGCTCTATGAGGGAGGTTGAAGTGATATTACTAACACTATCGCTAAGAGTCGGACACGACTGAGCGACTTCACTTTCACTTTTCACGTTCATGCATTGGAGAAGAAATGGCAACCCACTCCAGTTCTTGCCTGGAGAATCCCAGGGACGGTGGAGCCTGATGGGCTGCCATCTATGGGGTTGCAGAGAGTCGGACACGACTGAAGCGACTTAGCAGCAGCAGCAGAAACATTGTAATGATAGGAAGTTCAGGATCAGAGAGAGGCAGCAACTTGGTGTTTTATTCACAGTACAACACTCCTATAGTTCTGAATATGCAGGCAGTAGCAATATAGCCAATGTCCTAAAATGTGTGTGTGCATGCTGTCACTCAGTCATAGCTGACTCTTTGTGACCCCCATGGACTGTAGCCTGCCAGGCTCCTCTGCATAAAATGAATCAGAGTCTAAAAAGGGTAGAGTCAGCACCTGACCATCCTGATTCCAGTGCTGCTCACCCTCCGGAGGTGCCTTGGACCAGAGTACCCTCCCAGCAAAAATTCCACACTCTCAGCTCCAATGCATGGTCTTCATTTTTCAGGCTCTTCAACTATTGTTTATCCCCACTTCACTTTAGCATAAATCACCATCATACTAGTAAATGGTAACGTTCCTTTGAGCCCATCCTCGTTTCTGCATTAGTCAAATGTATAGTGTCCCCCTTGGCAGCCCTGATGGGACAGATTCCATCCATGCACTATCATCCTGAACAATAACTGTGCAGAGAAATATGTGATAACTCACAACTTGGTATAAACTATTGAGCTCACATTTAGAGAAGATTCTGAATTATACTTCTAGTAGGAGAAAGGATTTTCATTAAATCATCAACATTCTCAGTCTTGTTTCCCCCTTGTTAGCAAGAGATGGCATATAGAAAATGAAAACAGAAAGAAATTATATATATATACATATATATATGTATGATCTATACTGTGCTATGCTAAGTCGCTTCAGTCATGTTCAACTGTTTGTGACTCTATGGACTGTAGTCCACCAGGCTCCTCTGTCCATGGCATTCTCCAAGCAAGAATATTGGAGTGAGTTGCCAGGCCCTCCTCCAAGGGATCCTCCCAACCCAGGGATCGAACCCTTGTCTCTTATGTCTCCTGCATTGGCAAATGGGTTCTTTACCACTAGCACCCCCTGGGAAGTCCCATATATTATCCATACAAACACAATAAAGTGGGTAGCCTTTCACTTCTCCAGGGGATCTTCCCAACCCAGGGATCGAACCCAGGTCTCCCACATTGCAGGCAGATTCTTTACCAGCCGAACCACTAAGGAAGTCCAAGAACACTAGAATAGGCAGCCTATCCCTTCTCCAGCAGATCTTCCCAACCCAGGAATCGAACCAGGGTCTCCTGCATTGCAGGCAGATTAATCACCAATAGCAAACCTAGCTTGAAAAGACTACTTTGGTTTTCTGATAAGACCCTATGCATTCCTGTGTGCAATTAACACAGGATTTGCCCAGTAGAGGCTTTGCCTGGCAGACTTTATGAAAACACTAATGTTCAAATGGATCAGAAATAAACTGTATTTTTCTTGTATTATTTCCTAGAAAGGAAATGTTAATTGTGAGTATAACATAAAGTTTTACTATCATTACCACATTTTAAGGGACTAAATTGAAAGGAAAAACAAAACACCATTACCTTTCAACTTACTGGACAGTTTCTAGGTCATAGTAGGTATTCAAAAACAATTTTTAAAACTCACCTAAGGTAGGCTATGCTTGTGTGCACACATAAGCAGATGCATTTACCTGCTGGCTACATTTCTTCAGAAACTTAAGATTTTTCTGAAACACACAAGCAACTACTGGAAATTAGCCTCATAGACTAATTATTCTCACATAAATATTTTTTTTAACTCAGTAGAAAAAGTAGCTCTATTGTTAATTGCTACTAACTTCAGAATTCAGTTAACTTTGACCTCCTCCATAATTCCCCAAATTTTATCTCATTAGCTCTCATTATATTGCCATAAACAGTGCTACCCACTTCCATCCACTTGCATCAACCTGGTGTTCTGGATTTGCAACGGGTACCACCCTTAGAACTCTTAGGCAAAGATTCACTGTGATGATACTAAATGTTGCTCATATGTCATTTCCTACTGAATTTGTTAATGCCTTATTTTTTCTTAATCCATGGACACTGAAATGATAAAGGTATTATTTTCCACATGTCTTTGATAAATAGTTCAGTATTAGTTTCCTTATTCTAAAATGAGGAAAATAATATTATCTTTCAGGCTTTTTTCCTTCAGTTAGATGTTATAGTACATATCTGTATATCCCCCACCACAAACAATGCAAAATATTATTATTATCATTATGATTATTTTTAATATATGTATAAAATATCAGGTTCCTCGAGTGTTAAAACATCTATCAGCCTCTAATTTTAGGGTAAGCATTCCAGTGAGGCTGTTCAAAGCCATAGTTTGATCAGAGAATCAAGCTGAAAAAGTGTGTAGTTATTACAACCTGAAACTTTGGTCTAATCCTCAGTGCCATCTCCTACATATTGAGCTGATTTGTACCATCTGCTGATACTGAAGGCACAGTTCCTCCCTAGCAGCCTAAATGCATACTTAAGCATTACTCCCAATATTCCGTTACACTGTTTGGGCCAAGGATGGGACTCATACTAACTGATTTCAAGAAAATATAAGCAACAGTAATCAAGACAGTATTATGTTGGAGAAAAGGTAATGAAACAGAATAACCCAAAGTAAAATCACATAAATATGGCAAATTAACTTTAGACAAGGTTGGAAGGTTAATACAGTGGAGATAGGATAGTCTTTTCAACAAATGGTACTGGGATGTAAATAAGCAAAAAAAAATAATAATAAATAAACCTCATAATCCTCTTATTTTATAAAATTATAATTCATAATTGATCACAGACCTAACCATAAACTATGGTATACCTTGGAGATATTGAGGGTGCTATTTCAGACCACTTCAATAAAGCAAATACTGCAATAAAGCAAGTCACAAATTTGTGGTTTCTCAGTGCTTATAAAAGTTATGTTTACACTATATTGTCATCTTTTAAGTATGCAATAGGATTCTGTCTAAAAAATTTACATACCTTAATTTAAAAATACTTTATTTTTAAAAAATGCTAACTATCCCCTGAGCATTCACCTAGGCATAATGTTTTTGCTGGTGGAGAAATCTGCCTCAGATGTTGATGGCTAGTGACTGATGAGGGTGGTGGATGCTGAAGGCTGGCATAGCTGTGCAATTTCTTAAAATGAGACAACAAAGAAGTCTGCAACACTGTCTGACTCGTCCTTTTGGGAATGATTTCTCTGTAGCAGGCAATGCTATTTGACAACATTTTATCCAAAGTGGAACTTCTTTTCAAAATTGAAATCAATGCTCTCAAACCCTTCTGCTGTTTTACCAACCAAATTTATATAATATTCTAAATCATTTGTTGTCATTTAAACAATCCACATAGCATCTTTACTAGGAGTAGATTCCATCTCAAGAAACCATTTCTTTGCTCATCCATAAGAAGCAACTCCTCATCCGTTAACGTTTTATCATGAGAATGCTTCAATTCAGTCACAGCTTCAGGCCCCACAGCTAAATCTATTTCTCTTGCTGTTTCTATAATATCTGCAGTCACTTTTTTCACTGAAATTTTGAACACCTCAAAGCTATTCACAGGGGGTGGAATCAACTTCTTCCAAACTCCAGTTAATGTTGATATTTTGACTACTTCTCATGAGCAATGAATGTTCTTAATGGCTTTAAGAATATCAAATAGTTCCCAGAAGGTTTTTAATTCACTTTGCCCAGATGCATTAAAGGAATCACTGTCTATGGCAGCTGTAGTCTTCTGAGATGTATTTCTTAAAAATAAGAATCCCATATAATTTACAGATTGAATGATTGAATGGTTTTCCTAAATTTTTAATTTTTTTATCTTCAAGTTTTCCTTTTAGAGAAAATTAGATTCTCTCTAAAACAAAATAAACACTATCATAAAAGAGAAAATCAGATTTGCTCATTGTATAATCTCATCATAGAAATAACTTCTGACTTTTTAGCTTTTATATTTTTGAAGGAGTGTCAGAAGGACATTACATGGATAGTCTCTTTTGTTTATTATTTTTCTCTAAATTGGCAAATATATGATAATATTTCTGGTAAGAATAGAAATTTAATTTCTTACAAGTGGTAATATAAATCCTAGCAATTTGCTCATTTTAGAGTGCATTATGGTATTTTTTTTTTTTTTCTGACTGGAGTAAAAACTTTCCATTCTCCATTAGGGCTCACAGGTCTGATAATCTGGAATGTGATTAGTATATGTGTTTTATCTATATTAAATGTAACCATTCCTCAGATTTTCTTATAAAGATGTCAAGACAAACCTTCACCAGTTTGGCCACAAAGAATACAACCCATAGCCAGTGTAAGTAGTGAATCCTGGGAATCACAAGGATTGTATTTTCCTTGTTAGTCTTGGGCCTATTCTGTACTCCGGGGTCTCTGAGAATTTCCAAGGAAATCTGTAATCCCTTCAGAATGAGTCCTCTAAGACTGAAACATGAAAGGGTGTGGATTCCCAAGCCTGAAAGACTAGACAGGAAAACATGCATCCTTAAATGTGCAGACTGCACTATCCATGAGCTGACCAGGCATTAGACGGAGACTGAGGACTAATTCGTTTTGGGGTTCCAGTCTTCATGCAGTTTACCTGTTCAGTATGTTAGAAAACCACTCAGTGAAGAAGGAAAATGATCTGTATCTGTCAGACAAAATTGAAACAAATGACAGCTCTCTAGGAACAGGGAATTCTGCCAGGAACTATGTTCATTAACCTACTTCTCAATTGCATCTATGAGAAGGATTTTATCCACTACTTTGATCAAATCATATACCATATTACAACAATAAATACTAAATCTGGTTCATATTCATCATTTGATTAGTGTTCATACATATATACATATATATACACATGTGTACACATGTACATTAACACAAAAATATACACAAACACACATACATATACATGCATATGTGTGTATATATTATATATATACACCAGTTTGTATATAAAATAGCATGAAAGAAATAAAAATATGGTATCAAAATATATTTAGCTTATGTTCAAGATTCAGTTAATATCACTCCAAATCTTCTACTTTAGTAACCCAAAGTAATTTTAGAAAATATTTTTATATTCTTTAATAATATTTAAAAACACCATATAAAAAAGGTTGGGAATTTAAAAATTAAAATGAAAATGAAATTTTAAAAGAAGTAAAATTTATATTGAAAGTGTAATTATATCAACAGGACTCTGGAAACTTGAACAAGTGATGTGAAAAACATTCTTGAGGTGTTTTTCCATAATGTAAAGGAGCAGGACAAAAATTTGCAGGAAAAGAAACAATACTAAGAATTTAGAACAACTATCCAATCTATAAGATTTATGGGATTCTTTGGAAGGAACCATGATGGTAAAGAAACTGCCTGCAATGCAGGAGACCCAGGTTTGATCCTTGGGTTGAGAAGATCCCCTGGAGGAGTAAATGGCAACACACTCCACTATTCTTGCCTAGAGAATTCCATGGACAGAGGAGCCTGGTAGGCTACAGACCATGGGGGTGCAAAGAGCTGGACATGACTGAGCAATTATCACTTTCACTTTGGAAGGAACCATGAAAATTATTAAAGGAGTCATCAAAATACATAAAGAGTAAGTTAAAATGAAGAACATAATTAGTAGATTTGAAGTGAAACTATACAAATACCACAGTGTTGTTATATTACTATTACATTAAATTGATATAGAAAAAATACCCAAATGATGATGATGTCAGGTTTCTAATAATGTAGCAAAACTCACACTGAACATGGATTTCTTTGCTACAGTGCTGAAAATCAAATGTTAAAAAAGCATTTTTTATAATTAAAATGTAATTCTGGTTCTTGTAGTATGGAAGTAATAAGATCTCATAAGACTGGCTCACTCAGAGAAAACCATTATAAAATCTGAACATAACACAAACAGGTACCTAAAGACACTGGAGCAAGAACAGAAGTAGACAGAATCTTGTGGCTGTACATACTCAGAGGACAGGTATTTTACAAATTGATTTCATGTTATCATAGCTTTTAGATTTGAGCCAAATCATTCAGCATGCATGGGAAGCAATAAGGATGTCAATGGGAAAAACCATAATCTTCTGGCCCTGGCTATTCACATCCTCTAAGAAGTAGGAGAAAACTGGAAGGTAAAGAGACAGAGAAGGGATGTCCTAATTTTATCTAGAGATATCTCTGAACCACACACATGCAGGAAACTCAAAGCAACTTGGGTTGAAAACAAAACTTCTCAATTAAAATGAGACCAGTGGGCCAAGAAACAACATTTGCCATCCTCTTAGGACAAAAATCACAGAATTCAGATTCTCCACGCTTAGCATACAAGAAAACTGCCCAACATACAAAACCTAGGAATTTGGAACATATTTTCAAGAGCAAAGAAAATCAACTGAGACTGACTCAGAGATGATCAAACTGTTAGAACTAGCAGCCAAGATTTTTAAAGTGATTATTACAACTATCCTCAGTGAAGTGAAACAAAATGTACTTTCAAAGAACAAAAAGGTAGGGGATCTCAGCAGAGAAATAGAAAAAACAAATTCACAAAAAATAAAAAATAAAATTGCTATTTTAGAACTAATCAAGGCAGTATCTACAATAACAGCCATATGTAAGTGGCATAGGCAAGAGTAAGGAAACTTGCTAGATCAATAGAAAATATTCAATGTCAATAACAAAGAAAAAAAGATTCTGAAGGGTGAATCTTAAGCACTTTTTAGATGATATTAAATGGTTGAAAATATATACAACCAGAGATCCATAAAGAGGGTAGAGAAAAAATAGTGTAGAAAAATATTTGGAAAACAATGGCTGAAAAATTCCCAAATTTGATAAAAGACAGAAACTAGTCAATTAGAACAAGCATACAGAAGTCACACCAAGCCAGAAGCCACATTGCAGTCATATTTTGAAAGCTAAGTATAAAAATCACCTAGAGAAACAGCACATTACATGCAAGGGGACAATGATTTATCAACAACTGACTTCTCAGAAACTATGGAGAAAGGATGAGAGATTGAAAGAACATCTTTAAAGTGTTCCCCAAAAAGGTTCACCTCGTAATCAATGTCCAGCAAAACTATTCTTACAGAGTGAAGCTGATGTGGAGGCATATTCAGTTTGAAGAAAATTTACTGCCAGGAGATATACACTGTAAGATATGTTACAGAATTTCTTCAAATTAAAGGAAAAGGTTACTTAACAGAAACCTGGATTCTGAGAAAAGAATAAAATGCACTGAAATGGTAAATATTTGAATAAATGCAAAACAAAATTATTTTTTATTTCTTAATTTTCACATAGTTCATATAATTAAAAAAAAAGTTGCAATATTGTCTCAAGGACATTATCACATATGTATAGGTGAAATACATAACGTAACTCTATATATAGAGCTGAAATATTTTAATATTTTATGTAAAATAAATCAATATTAATTGTAAATGAATTATAAAAAAATTGAGGATGTATATTTTAATCCCTGCAGCAACTACAAAAATATAAAGCAAAGGACAATAAAAGAGCCATTGGGAAAATTAAAATTGAATATCAGTGTATATTCAAATAATTAAAAAATTAAAGAACAATAGAAAGAGAAAGTAAATTTACAGGAGAAAATAAGAAATAAAATGATAGATTACTCAACTAAATCATTGATTATGTTAGAAATTAATGGAGTAAACCACATGCATGTCCCTAATGAGAGTTTCAAAACATATGATGCAAAACTGACAAAATTAACTTAAAAATCAGACCACCCCATAGTATTATGTATCTTTTAACATCATGCCAACAATTCATAAACTGAGACATGAAAACTGAAGTAAAAAAAAAAAAAGGATGACTAGAACATCCCTACCAAATTCATTGATATAGTTAATATTTATAGAACACGACATCCAATTGCATCTGAATATACATTCAAGGCACACAATTATTTTACCATGATAAACTATATGTTGATATATAAAACAAGTAAAAATATATTTTAGAAAGCATATTCTCTGAATATAGTAGAATTAAATTGGAAAAACCAATTAGCAAAAGCTTCAAATAAGCAGATATTAACATTCCTCTGAATGATTTACAAGTGAAAACAGAAATAGCCAAAGTAATTAAAAGTGTTTTAAAGTGAACAATAATGAATATACACCATATTTAAATCTCTGGAGTGCTGCTGTAGCTGTACATATAGGGAAAGTTTTATTTTGAAATGTGTATAATACAAAAAGGTAAATTTAGTCATATAAGGTGCTATTTTAAGAAATTAGAATAAAAGTAAAACATTAAATAAAACATAAATATAAATAAATTATCCACATTCATCTAACTACATGATTAAAGTTAGTGAATTTTACTTAAATACATAAATTGCATTTCAATAAAGCTGGAGGAGAAAAAACCAAAAACCAAAAATACTACATGCTATAGAAAAATGAATGTATGAAAAAGAAAATATACCCACAGAAAGAGCTGCAATTTCATTACACATAAATGCAATACTTTATTATTTCACTTTACGCTTGTTAGGACTTTCAATGTTTGTATGTATTAAAATAAATAGTAATATGTATTTCTCTGTATAAATATGTTATATATATTAAGCAATATTTAAAGATGTTTAATAGCAATGAACGCAGTGGAAAAAAGTCTAAAATTATAAAAATAAGATAATTTTCCTATGATTTATTACAGTTATCTGACAAATCAGTTGAAATTAATAACTCAAAGATATGGAATAAATGGCATATGCTTCCTTTCTTCGCTAACCCTAGAAAACTAGAAAAAGTATTTTTTGTTATACAGTCTTCACTATCCAATGAAATGCCTTTACTTGCTCAGCTTCATGACCACTTAATAAAACAGATCATGCTTCTCTCTTCAGTATTTATTTTAAAAAAAACTCAAACTTTTTATATACTTAGTGCATTGTGTCTCTAGAATTACTAATTCTAAAGAAAGGTTTTCCAAGCAGAAGTAACCATGCAGAGCAGCATAATGAACACTGTCATTCCAAAGAAATTTGAGAAATCATTTTCTGAAGCGTCAAATCGAATGACCTGAGTTAACTTTGTTTTCATATTGGTAAATTTATCATCTGTCAGCAGACTTTTTAGAATCTTTTTTTAAGTACCCGTCAAACAGTATGGTTTACCTATAAATACAAAAAAACAGAACACTACACTTAATATATTTTCAACTACAATAATAATTTAAACAAAATTCTTGCATGAAAAGTATCCAAATAATAAACTGAGTCTAAAAGATGGCATGCTAATGTTACTGAGGGCTTCCCTCACAGCTCAGTTGGTAAAGAATCTGCATGCAATGCAGAAGACCCCTGTTCAATTCCTGGGTCAGGAAGATCCCCTGATGAAGGGATAGGCTACCCACTCCAGTATTCTTGGGCTTCCCTGGTGGCTCAGCTGGTAAAGAATCTGCCTGCAGTGCAGGAGACCTGGGTTCGATCCCTGGGTTGGGAAGATCCCCTGAAGAAGGGAAAGGCTACCCACTCTAGTATTCTGGCCTGGAGAATTCCACGGACTCTATAGTCCTTGGGGTCACAGAGTCGGACTTGCCTGAGTGAATGTTACTGAAGTGTGAATAAGCTTTATTAAGTGTTGGAATGCATACTCTACTTGAGGTGTCTGTAGTACTGAACGTTTAAAGGGCAGTTTAAAACTTTTGGTTTTTTGTTTCTATGTACTGTTGTGGTATTTCAGGTAAAGTCTACCAGAAACCAAAATATATTTTTTTCCACTGCCAGAATTGTCCATATCAATAATTCTGCTTAATCTTCTAAGAGAGAGCATTGTGTCTGAGATGGCTACTGGTTGGCTCTCTGACAAATGGGCATTTCCACACAGAGCAATAAACTGCAAAATATCTGACTGTTTATTCACCAGTCAAAAATCTTCCTGACAGATAGCACCCAAACAGTACTGGAGGCCAAACACGAATATACATGGCTTTAACAAGCTGAAGGAGAATGCCATGATTCACATCCAAGGTCTTTCCACAGTTTGCTTCTTTCATTAGCAAGGTACAGGACTTGGCGCTACTCCTCTGGAATACCAAATGCACGAGAATGGGGAGCCTGCTGTGATTCTTATCCAAGAAACTTAGATGAAAGCTGAACTCAGTTCTCTGGATAAATTTACACAGGATGGCCAGCTGCAAAGCAGCCTAACTGGTAGAGGTCAAATGATAGGCACCTTTAAACATTCTTCCAAAGAAAGAAAAATCCCACACAATGCTGACCATTCAAGGAGAAATAACCTCTATGTAAAAGTCTTGTTTGAAAAAGCACCTTTCCTAAATCTAAGGGTCTTCCCACAGAAAAAGCAAAAGCTTGACAGAAAGAGTATATTACAATCTGATCCTGGAGACTTCATCTAAAATTGATGTCTGGTTAATGGAGTGGTTTAGGAATTTTAGTTTTTAGTTCTTTAAAGACAGAGCTTCCCACTGGATTGAGATTCTTTGTTGCTGTAGCTTTATACTCATTCCACACTGTATGGAAATGTTTGTGGGCTATATAGGTGGTTGAAATAGGGAGTCATCATATTAATGGATTGGAAAAAATAACTTGTGCTGAGCTTAAAATCCTTGACCTACAACTTGGTAGCCTTCTATGAGATTCAAGTTTCTCCTTCAATAGTAAATCTATGACATTGATCTTGGAGGATGTTGGAGAAATTTAAGACTTGGTGTAACATCTTTCTCAAATAGAAGACCTCATTGTTGTGCCAATTGCCTTCTCCCTTTACTTTTCTCAGAAGAGATTCTAAGCCCCAGATAGTCAAGTTGAAATTCTTCTTTATTGGTTTTATCATTTAGCCCCATTTTATCCTTTTATCTCATCCACTTGATTTATATAATCTTTTATATTCATTGTTTTTATATTCATTTTATAATCCTATTTTAATAATCCTATTTAGTAATCCTATTTTAATCCTATTGTAATCCTCCATTCCTACACACACACACAAATAATACCCACCCTCCACCCCCAAACAGACACACATCAATACATACCAACACATAAATCCGGCCAGGATACCTGATTTACAACGGAACTTCATCTTTCCCATTTCCTAGTTTGAAGCCTTTCTTAATCAAAGGATTTCACAGGAAGAGTCCAGCTTTGATTAGTTCCCACAATATAATCAACTTATAACCAATTGCAACAGACTCTATTGTTTTTTACATATCTTCTACTTTATTTCTTGTATGATAACAACACTTCTCCCACCTTATAAACTCAAGGTGCCTTGACTAATGAATTTTTTAAAATACATAACCCACTTCTTGGCAGAGGTTTTAATGCTTATACCATGCAGTTTTTCCATCTTCTTTATGATTAAAATTGGCTTAGAAAAGGACTGCTCTGTTAGCCCAGGCCCCCAAAAGAGGGCAATGATGATAACACAGATCGGAGGCCCAACCAACTATCAATGAAATATATCACAAACAGGAAATAAGTATTTCTAGGCCAATGAAATTTGGGATATTCTTTATTACTATAGCTTAATCTACCTTCTCAGGAGTGGTATACTATTCCAGCCTGAACTAGATTGTTTAAGTATTTAGATTTCAGGCTTGTTTCCTGTTCTGTAATATAATTTCTATAAGCCTTTCTAATGTGATAATAATTTCACTTGACTGGATCAGTTTTATAATTTCAGTTCCACACTAAGAGACTATAGGTCTATCCTTGATTATAATTTCTTGGATTTCTATACTGAATTTGCCATGGGTTTTCCATCAGTATAATCCTCCCATCTGTTGCAAAACCATTGATTTATCCTGGGTATCTTAATGATGATTGCTTTCATAACCTGTGATCTGATAATGCCACCCTTCCTTGTGCAAAATACTTGATATCCTTAGCCCTAGTGTCTTTTTTCAGCATCATCATCTGCATGGCGTTCCCCTACTGTCTATTCAGCTGCTATTGCTAGGCAAGATTTGCTTTCTATGTCACTCCCAGCCTATAATGAAATGAGTAATTTTGACTAAACCACACTTTGATTAATAATGAAATATCTACTCTGTGAGTTACTGACTTTGTGACATTATCATTTTGAACTTTAATTCCGATTATCTTGTGATTTTTGTGAGCATTTAATAAAACATGTTGCCATAGATATTTTGACTAATTGTGTGAGCCAGGTTCATCTATCTCAGGGGGGCTAGGAAAATGATTTGGAAAAGTAAATGCAAATTTTTTACCACTTCTGTATGTGTGTGCATGCACACATCCATTCATTGCTTAGAGCTAAATGAATTGCCTTCTTAATATACATTTTTCCTTGATCCTGTGGCTGATAAGAAATGAATCATTACATTTTGGAGGGAAAGAACACTGTTTCCTGAATAATTTTCAGAATTTTATAATCCACTCAAAGAATAAAATATCTGTAGAGTGCCCAAATGCCATTATTTTCCAGTAATCTGCAGTAAAGCCCTCTCTTCTGACACTCAGAACTTTTTTTTAAATATTGGGAAACCATATTAATAAACCAATACAATTATATACTCACCACCAATTAAACTGCACCCAAAGTCATTGGCTTTATGGCATCGAGGCAGGTCTCTAGAAAGTCTGTGTGTAATGGACTCCTGACATTTTGTCTCTGTCCACACCTCTTAGTCCAATTCTGCCTGTTCTCACACTTAATACCTATTATGGACTGAATGCTTGTGTCTCCCCAGAACTTTCATGTTGAAGCATAACTCCCAATGCAATAATATTTGGCAATAGGTCCTTCGGGAATTGAGTAGTTCAAGGCTCCACCCTCATAATGGGAAATTGCCCTTTAAGGGAGACCCCAGAGAGATTTCCTGTTCCTTCCTCCACATAAGGATACAGAGAGAAAATGGCTATCTCAGAACCATGTAGTGAGACCTCACCAGACCCTGAATCTGCCATGCCTTGATCCTGGACTTCTCAGCTTCCAAACCTATTAGAAGTACATCTCACTCAGTTTATGGTATTTTTGTAATACTAGCCTGAACAAAGACAATGGCCAATCATTGGTTTGTGCTTGGACTCTAGTTCAATCCTCTTATCAGTAAAATCACCAACCCTCAGATCCCTTCCAGAGAGGAACAAGCTTTACAAACTCATGTTCACCCACACCATCTGCAAGGGCAATTCCTCAAGTTTGAGCACGCCAATCATGGCAGTCATGCAGCCCTCTGGCATGTTACTTCTGGTAGGAAACAGGGAAAATGCTTTAGTGAGGAGATGAATCTGAAGTCCAGGAAAATGTCAAGCAATTTCCTTCATAAAAAAGTCATATAACTCTGAGGCCCAGAGATCAACAAAAGTGAAGTGAAGTGAAGTGAAGTCGCTCAGTCGTGTCCAACTCTTTGCGACCCCATGGACTGTAGCCTACTGGGCTTCTCCGTCCATGGGATTTCCGAGGCAAGAAAACTGGAGTGGGTTGCCATTTCCTTCTCCAGGGGAACTTCCCGACCCAGGGATCGAACCCGGGTCTCCTGCATTGTAGGCAGATGCTTTACCTTCTGAGCCACAAGGGAAGCCCCAGAGATCAACAAGGTGTACATTATCACACAGAAGCTAACTAGGAGAAAACTGATTGAGTCATAAGGGCTTGCTGCTGCTGCTGCTCCTAAGTCACTTCAGTCGTGTCCGACTCCGTGAGACCCCATAGACGGCAGCCCACCAGGCTCCCCCATCCCTGGGATTCTCCAGGCAAGAACACTGGAGTGGGTTGCCATTTCCTTCTCCAATGCATGAAAGTGAAAAATGAAAGTGAAGTTGCTCAGTCATATCTGACTCTTAGTGACCCCATGGACTGCAGCCTACCAGGCTCCTCCATCCATGGGATTTTCCAGGCAACAGTACTGGAGTGGGGTGCCACTGCCTTCTCCACATAAGGCCTTAAGTACTTACAAAGAAATTGTGTTTGTTTTTATACATAGGAAAGAATAAAGCAAATGAATAGATGCTTGTAGCCTTCTGTCTCAAGCAATAAACAAACTAAAGAAGATTAAGAGAGAGAGAGAATGGTAACAGATTTCAGGAGATAAATAATGACATAATTTTTAGGGTGAACATTGATAAATGTTGAGGATTATTAAGGAGAATAATAATCTCCCTATTAGTAATGGAGAGTGGTAGCCTGGTTGGAGCAAAATAAGCATTCTAGACCCCCAGCCACAGTTTCCATTGCCATTCCTCATCCCCTGCAATGCCAGGATCACTATTTCTTAACGATTTTCACTATTGCAGAAGTGTTATTGTGGGATGATGACTCACAGAAAGATGTCAAGAGAAGCAGAGAATATGGAGTTTGATGGCAGACACTTTGATTTTACACATGCAGCATGTTTCCCATTTCTCTCCCAAATCACCACAGTGATTTACGATTGTACCTCATAGAAGTACCTTTAAGAAATGAAGGTTTGACGAAGCCTGAGCAACACCCTGTGTGTTATCCTCTTGAAGACGTTAGACTGTCCTAAAACTTAATTGTTACTGGAGACTCTGGCAATGAGCCCAACCTATTTCTAAGGGTTTTATTGTGAAGCCTGGTAACTGAGGGGTCATCCTGGGCATGACTGGGCTTGGCTATTAGACAATATCTAGGCTCCAGCTGTCCCCAAAAGTGCATTCAATCAGTCCATGCCCTTGGTCTTCTTCAGTTTGAAAGGTAATGATACGGAGATTGGTCTAGAGACAATGAGTTAACATTTATTTCCTTATATTTTTGTCCTAGAAAAATGCCATGTCTTGAGTTAATGTTATTTATAATTTCAAAATGAGTTAAATGTCATGACTTAAAAAGATGATTTTAGAATAAAATTTATGTCAGTAGACACAAGCAGGCCATGTCTAAGGTTGGGGCTACCTTTAAAAAATGCAAGCGATCTAGTTTAGAAATCTCCTTCCTTGAGTGAGTGTGTGTATGTGTATGTGCGTGAGTACGTATGAGAAAGAATGAGAGCGAGAAAAGACTCTTCCAAGATTCACAGAACTTCTATACTCAAAGAAGTATCCATACTTTCAGTTATTTCCCATGTGGAGAACACAGACTCTTTGTTAGGCCAGAACAGGTTTATTTCAATGTCTTCCTATATTTCCCAAGCAACCCCCTACCCAACCCCCTATATGTATACTTGTCTGGGCTTCAGAGAGCTACTATATATTTCCAGAGTAAGTCAGATCACGGAAGCAGAAAAATCAGTAATAAAATTAATTTTTTGCATTGCTATTGGGGTAGTAAAACTTGAAAGCACAAAGAATTTAAAAGATGAATAAGTTATTTCTTGTTTCAGCTCCCACATGTAAAAAGCATAGAAGTTGTTACTCCTATCCTTGCAACAAGAAATAGCAAGACAAAGTGAAACTCAATTATACGTATAAATAAAAACCGTGTCAGAGAAAAGAGAAAATTCATTTATTATCTAAAAACTGTTAGAGAAAAGACATCACAGGACAAACCATTACCCGAAAAGATAAAGAGTCAATTACATTCAGAAAGCTACAGCACCCAAGATTCCCCCACCTGATGCCATAAGCAAATAGGACCAACTATTATTGGTACTTTTGATAAATGGTAGAGGGTGAGTGAGGACTAGCCTGAGTAAGAAGATGCTGGGCACCACTGTTGTGTGAGGATTCTCACACTTTCAGGTGCTTTTCTTCAGAATTCTCACCAGGTTCTCCCAGGTAGGATCTAAGAAAACGTCCCACCTGAACCTGAAATGGGATCAGAAGGACAGCCATTGTAAACTCCCACTCAGACCATCCTTTCTATCAATAGTCTACAGAGGGATGCTAGAGGGAACTTAAACTAATTTGAACCAGAGAGCAACTCTGAAATCCCTTTTTTTTCCCCCAGTTGTTTCACATCTGTTTCACTTCAGATACACCCACCCTTTCTGACTCACCTCAGGAAAAATAATTAAATAAAAGTCACAGTCAACAGAAAACAGGATTCAAAAAAGTAGACTGAGAATGTTGCATCTAGAGAAAGGGGACAGAGAAGAAAAGGGGTTGCCAAAGTGTCCTTTAAGAGGCGAATGGATAATCAGAGTGTAATACATCCATCCATACTGTGAAATGGAGAAGGAAATGGCAACCCACTCCAGTGTTCTTGCCTGGAGAATCCCAGGGACAGAGGAGCCTGGTGGGCTGCCATCTATGGGGTCGCACAGAGTCGGACATGACTGAAGCGACTTAGCAGCAGCAGCATACTGTGAAAATTATTCAGTAATAAAAAAGAAGCCATCAAGTTACTCAAAGACATAGATGACTCTTAAATACATATAGATAAACATAAGCAAGAATGAGAAGATTGCATACTCTATGATTCCATAATGTGACATTTTGGGGAAGGTAAAACTAGAGATATAAAACATATCCGTGATTGCCACAAGTTTAGGGAGTGGGGAGGGTAGAATAGGTAAAAACAAGAAACTTTTTAGAAGCAGAAATTAACCATGAAATTAGACATGCAACTCTTCTCTGTGGTATTGCAGTGGTGAATACATGACACTCTGTTTTTCAAAATTCATAGATCTTTACAGCATAAAAAGTGACACCTAATGCATGTAAAAAAAAAAAGACAAAATAGAATTTAAAACAAAAGCTGTCACAAGAGACAAAAGACATTATATAATTCCATAAAGGTCAATTTACTGGGAAAGTATGTCTATGAAATACATGTGTGTGTGTGTATATATATACACACATATATAAAAACATATATATTTTATATACATATATGTAAAATACATATAGAGAACTCAATGTTCTCTAAAGTACATACAGAGAACTCAAATATATAAAGCGAACCTTAAAAATAACTAAAGTGAGAAATAACAGAACAATAATAGTAGGGAACTCCAGCGCCTCACTTTTAGTTATGGGTAGTACAGCCATATTGAAGATCAGTAAGCAAACATAACACTTGAAAAACACTATAGACCAGTGTGAACTAACAGACATATAAAGAACACTTCACCCAACAAGAGCAGAGCTCACATTCTTCTCCAGTGAACATGGAATAGCCTCTAAGACAGACCACATGTTGGGCCACAAAATAAGTCTTTACAAACTTCAGAAGACTGAAATCAAGCCAATTATCTTTTCTAACTGCAGTGGAATGAAACGAGAAATTAACAGCCAAAGGAAAACCAACAAATGCATGGGAATTAAATAATTCAGTCTGAAGTAATGAATGAGCCATGGAAGAACTTACAAGAGAATTTAGAAAATTATCTCAAGACAAATGAAAACAAAAAACACAACATTAAAAAAATAACCTTTTGGGATACAGCAAAAGCAAAAGCGGTACAAAGAATCTATAGTAGAAAATGCTTACATTAAAAAAAAAAAGTGCTTGCTTCGGCAGCACATATACTAAAATTGGAATGATACAGAGATTAGCATGGCCCCTGAGTAAGGATGACACGCAAATTAGTGGAGCATTCCCTATTTTTTAAGAAAAAAGAAGCAATTATTCATATAAATGTGGGGGGAGAACTCCTCCTAACCGATCATCTAAATGAAATCATATCTTATAGCCAAGAAAAGAGATGGTGTTAAGTGGAAAATACAAATCTGGGGGAAAAATTCTTCATCTGGCCAATGAGAGATCTGCTGTTCCAGAAATACTCTTTAATCCTTCTGATAAAGGCATTCATGAAATGGGGATTCCAGAAGCTATTGTCTATTCAATTCAGAATTTACCTGAAGAATGCAGGTAAATGCAGCCACATTTTTTTAAGAACATCGTTTTGACAGGAGGAAATTCCCTTTACTCAGGATTTAGGGATCATGTTTACTCAGAAGTTCGATGTCTCACTCCAATAGATTATGATGTTTCTGTTGTGCTGCCTGAAAACCCTATTATTTATGCCTGGGAAGGTGGAAAATTTATATCAGAGAATGACGATTTTGACGATATGGTGGTAACAAGAGAGAAGAAAATGGACATAGCATCTGTCTATAGGAAAATTTGATATTTAAGAAACATTTCTGGAAGTTCTGACTATGTCAAAGGTTTAATTTTCAGTGTCTTTTTAAAGGAAGTTATGGACCTGAGTTCCCTTTCATCCTAAGATAACATCTTGAACCTATGTAATTACTTTGATCCATGGCTAATTTTCAAAGGTTTCTTAGCTAGGCTACTAAGTAAACTGTAACTCACCCCATATTTTCATTTAGGAGTAGACTTACTATAACAATGCTTATGCTGCTTCTGAGAGTAAGTTATCTTTCATTAAAAGATGAAAGAGTGAGTGTAATTTAAATTTAATTCTTTATAACCAAAAGCGCAAAATTAATTGTCTCACTAGTCCGATTTCCTTAGAAGGTAGATTTGTGTGACTGACTCAGAATTGACCAGAGTGTGTTCAGGCTGATACAGTTTCTCTCTTTTAGAACTAAGTATATTATTTTTAAATTGTCATTTTTATTTATATATACTAAAGTTGGAAAAAACAAAAAAAAAACAGAAATCTCAAATCAATAACCTAACTTTATACTTCAAAGAACTAAACAAGAAAAAACAAAGTAAAGCCAAAGTTAGCAGAAGGAAGAAAATAATAATTAAAACAGAGCTAAATGAAATAGAGAAGAGACAATCAAGAGGAAAAGAATCAACAGAATTAATACTTGGCTTTTTAAAAAGATAAAATCAACAAAATTTTACCTACAGTAAAGAGAAAGGGGATATTCAAATAGTGAAAATTAGAAATATAAAAGGATATACATTACAACTGATGTCACAGAAATAAAAACATTATGAGATTACTATGAACAATTATACCTCCAACAAATTGGTTGATCTAATAGAAATGGATAAATTCTTAGAAACATACAACTGATCAAGTCTGAATCATGAAGAGGCAAACAATTTCAATAGATCTATAACTAGCTAAGAGATTTAAGCAGTATTCAAAACCTTCTGACAAAAACCCAGGTAACTTCACTGGAGAATTCTATTAACTCTTTAGAGAATAATTAATACCAGTCTTCCTCACAGTCTTCCCAAGTATTAAAACAGGAAGGAACACTTTCAAACTCATCCTGAAAATATTAATAGCAGGGACTGTTTAGATGACAACATATACTAGTTACTAGTAACACTATTTTGCTAGGGGTAAACTTTGAGATTAAGAATTTGCTTGGAAATTTTCTGAATTATATGGTTGTGACTTTGATGTTCTGATAATGTATTCAGATATTTGAAAACGGGATACACGTGTAATTTAGGGTTATGCATGTGTGTGTGCTCGGTCACTCAGTCATGTCCAACTTTTGCCACCCTGAAGACTGTAACAAGCCAGGTTCCTCTGTCCATGACATTCTCCAGGCAAGAATCTGGACTAGGTGCCATTTCCTCCTCCAGCGGATCTTCCTGACCCAGGGATTGAGCCTACGTATTTTGCATCATCTGCATCGGTAGACAGATTCTTTACCATTGCACCAATTTAGGGTTAGATTACTCTACCTTTGGAAGTACAGTCATAGCTATAGTAGATACAGGGAAAGACACCTTCAGGCTGAAGCTACGAACAACACTAGCTCCCACCAAGATATTATACTTTCTGAGAGAGAGCTGAGTAAAATATTGGGGAGAAGACTGCTGAGCTGCAAATTTTTCTTTAATTTTCTGGGTAGGAATGAACTTTCACTTTATACTTTAATTTTGCCGGGAATTTGATCATGTTACCCATATTGTTCAAATTTGGGCTGTTTCTGCAGGTAAAATATTTATGTTATGTTGTCACATGGAGCTCACCACTTAGCTCTCCAGTAAGCAGGGCTGAAGTGAACAACAGTGTGCCAGGTGACTATTTGACCTTGCATACAGTTTAGGCTTGGATTTGATTTAACTGTTAGCTCTCTGACATAGTTCACAGTTACCCATGACACTAGATGAAGATTTAAAATGAAGAAGAAACATACTCATACAGAGAGAAAGCAACTTTGTTCCTTATCTTTTCCTCCAGTGGTCAGCTGCCTCTCTGATGTTCAAAGACTTAAGTAGTGAAACCAGTGAGTCAAGAGAGAACAGACCAACAATATAGGGTAACATAGAAGAATAGATTTTTTGAAAGACCACTTGGGTTGAAGCCTTTCCTATTTACTAGTTGTGTGACTGTGAAGTACATCACTTAATCCTAGTAAATCACATTTTATCATCTTTAATGATATATATTAGCACTTACCTCAAACTATCATCATAAGCCTTTAATGAATAATATATGAAAAGTATTTATCTTGGTGTCTGATACATAGTTTCAATAAAATCCGCTGCCACCACCATTATTATTTTTAACCACAGCATATAGTCATGCATTAGACTCATCCTCTACTCATGTCTTGCCTAGCTTTCCTTATATCCAAATCATCCTAATTTTGTGCCTAGCACATTCATGATTTCTGTTTTCTCCTGTTCCTCCACACTGTCAAAGCTTACAAGCATTATATATCTGTGTTTGTCTAAGAAAACAGGCCCTCTTTGACTGTGAACTCCTAACCTCTCCCCTTCTGCCCCTTCTACCTCACCATATGTCTCATCCTTTCAGTACCCAGCAGGTCATTAATTACTGGATAAGGGTTTTGCCATGCTAACCTACCCTTCAAATACATTTAATAAAATTTTAATGTCAAAGCTACTAAAAAATTAAATACTGTGTGTGATCTCCTCTAGAATTATGCAGCAATAACTCTGACAGCATACAGTTGTTGCCCAAACAAACTCATAAAGTAAACAATGCAAGGGTCAAGGAGGTGACTGTACCAAGGGTGCACATTTTTCTCATCTCTCTATTTTCATTCTTTGTCAAGCAATGCCCTTAACAACACCAGGTCTGGCTGGTGAAAAAAAAAATGTGGCAAGAACTTTAAGGATTTATTTCTCCTTGTAAGTCATGAGGATAGTATCTGAACAAGTTGTTTGAAGGCTGGGAGGATCATCTGGTCTTCCCATCCTTTTGTGTGCTCTTTGATTGTACAAATGAGAAAACTGAAATCCAAAACATGGTGACTTGCCCAGAATCTTGTATCGAGTAGTATATTAAGCAGTTTCTCGAAGTCATCCATCGCCCTCTTTATTTTTTAATTTCCTCAAATATTTCTTCTAGGCATTTTATCTTCAACAGCATGCTTTTATGCTCTTAAACCCTGGTTGCCCCAAGCATACTAAATACTGAAATGCTTGTTCATAGCCTCCTTTTCTTTCTTTGTTTGTTTTCTGTTGTTTTCTTCTGAAAACTCCAACCCCAATCCCCTTTATCAACACCAGTGCTCAACGATGCACTTATCAATGCTGGTTTCTAGGTCTTTTATTTCCAAGCATCGTATGCACTCTGATGAACGTTTCATGTCTTTTTAAAGGAGACTTTCTAAATTAAGAAATACTTCTTACATCTAAATAAATTGCATATAAGTCCAGATGGCACAAAGAATGAAAAAGTGAACATTCAACTACTCAGTACTAGCTTACGGGACAGAACATTATAAACCTTTTAAGGCTCCTGATACCTCTCACTGTGAGAATATATCTCCCTCTCTAGTCCTACTTGGGTGTTTAATATTTCCTTGTTTTTCACTGTAGCTTCACTATAGATATCTATCTATCATTGTTGATTTGAAGGGTATCAGAATGAAAGGGCCCCTGTCTTTTTTGCTGTTTTACTGTTAATTTTCAGCACAATGCCTGAGAAAGTGGAAATAGTACTTTTTGTTTGTTGTTTTGTTTTTATTATTTGAATTGGCAGAAGAATGCATCATCTCAGTGAATAGCCACATCTGCCCTGTGAGGTGCCTGAGAAGGACCAGTATGTTCTCCATTTGGTTGATGGGGGACCCGAGGCTCTGAGAAGCTCTGTTCAGGCCATTTATTCCTGGCTGGGTAGACAGAGGATCAGAGACATTTCATTCCTGACTGCTCCTCCATGGTCCTGCAAGCACAGCAGGCCACCTTGCAATGTCACTTTGGTTTTACTACCTACAGTAAGAACCACATTTGAGATTTTTTGAAGCTTGACCATTTCTCCACGTTTACATTTTCTTTATCCCCCCATAACCACTGGAGTGCTAAATTCATGTTTTAGGAGAAACAGAGAAGTCAGACGCTGAGAAAGATTGCAGCTTTCCTGTTTTCCAGTGGTGATCCCTGAATTACTTTACTAGCAAGAAATAGAAAAGTTGTGTAGGGGAATAGAGGAGAGGCTGGCACTCTAAGGGCAACAGATGTGGCTGAAGCATTGCCCACTCAGTTCAAATCAGCACCCTGTGAACTACAGCAAACTTCTGATGGAGTTTGCCCTCATACTCAGGTTTGTTGATTTTCAGTCAGTTAAGTTGTGCCTGATTCTTTTGCAACCCCATGGACTGTAGCCCACCAGTCCTGGGACTTCCCAGGCAAGAAGACAGGAGTGGGTTGCCATTTCCTACTGCAAGGGATCCTCTCAACCTAGGTACTGAATCCACGTCTCCTTTGCCACTGAGCCACTGGGAAAACCTTTCATCCTCAAGACTAGCAGAGTGATCTCCCACTTCCTGCTCATGTTTGCTCTTTGTTGGAAGTCTCCATCCTGATTTTGTCTGGGTGTTGTGTGTCTAAACCACAGGCTCTAGCTCCTGTCTAGTTGCTTCTGTTGCAAGATCTAGGCCAGATCAGCCTCTGCTTAGGTTGGCACTCTATTTCACCCTTTCTAGCAGCTTTTCCTCACTTTTTCATGACCTTCCCAAACAGTTTTGACATTAGTCAAAGTTCTGGGTGGTAACAAGTGAAAAGAAAGAAAGAGGTAAAGTAAATGCAAGGGTAATAATCTAGTTTGCTGCTGCCGCTTGCTGCTGCTAAGTCACTTCAGTCGTGTCTGACTCTGTGCGACCCCATAGATGGCAGCCCACCAGGCTTCCCCATCCCTGGGATTCTCCAGGCAAGAACACTGGAGTGGGTTGCCATTTCCTTCTCCAATGCAGGAAAGTGAAAGTGAAGTAGCTCAGTCGTGTCCGACTCTTAGCGACCCCATGGACTACAGGCTACCAGGCTCCTCCATCCATGGGATTTTCCAGGCAAGAGTACTGGAGTGGGGTGCCATTGCCTTCATGATTTTAGAATGTAGATAATTAGATTTAACATCTAGTTTCTGTCAAGTATGAGCTGTGTCTCCTTGTTTAAATGATTTACCTTGTTTGTAAAACAAGATGGATAAGATTTGCCTCACATTGTTACTGTGACTTTTTTCCCAGATGATAAGCTTGAATGCACTAAGTTCTGAAGGCCTAAATGATGATGGTTTTTTTCCAATAATTATTTTGACCAGAAAAAATTAGAAAGGTATATAGTTAAACATCAGTTATGGTAAGGTTCTTGACAGTATTTTTTAAATACTAATTGTCTTACAAAAATGAATGTATATGAAAATGAACAATATGTACTAAATATAAAGGAATGAAATATATTAAAAGGATCCAAGAAGCAGTTAAAAAGCAGAATAAATACATTATTGCAAAATTTTCCATTAGTTTCCAGGTAAGTTATTAAAATCAGAAATATATTGGGTTCTTTATTTTTTCATTTCTGATAACAAAGGAATCTGACAAGTATTTCCAGAGAGATTTGATTCAAGGACAGATGTCAAAATTTCCTAGATATAACTTCTCTCTTTTTGTTAATATTATAATTAGGCTTCATGTAAAGCTACCCACTTCCTACTAATCTCTTTGCTATGCCTCAGGTAAATTGCTACACATTTAAAAATATGAAGCAGTAAGTTAATATTTGAAAGTCTCTTTCACAGTAAGATCACTTGTCTATCGTTTTACAATGGCAAGTTACAATAGGAGAAGAAATTCAAATGTCAAAATCATGAACTTTCAGCTGGGTTCTTGACAATTCCACTGGGAACAAATTTATTCAAATAAAATTATCCAACAAGGCCATGAGGATCATGGTGCTGACAATGTATATAAATAAAAATTATATTTTCTCTCTGTCCAGTGACTTCATAATATAATTTTCATTAGAAAATACTGAATTATTTCTGGAGTATTTAGCAAGGGTAAACAATAGTCATAAAAATTTTTCTGATTCAAAGCTACTTTCTTTTTCTGTCACTATAATGATACCCATGTGAGTTCGTTAACCTTACATTTTGTCAAAATACTTTCAAAATGTTGCCAAAAAGCAGTCTCTTTAGTAAAGCAGTTCATTCTGGTGAAATGGTTTTCCTCATGACTTCATGGTCCCCTTCTCTTCTGTTCCCTGGACATCTCAGCTTTCTCTAGATTGAAGGATTTAAGTTCCTTTTTAAATCTACACTTCTAAAAATAATTTACAACACACTGAATTTAAATATCTCCTTGGGACAACTGTTTTAAATTCAATTTAATGGAATTTATTATTTCCCTTGAGAAATTTTATCTTCCTCCAAGCTTAATTTATTTTTCCTCTATATTACATATACTTACTGCTTTATATTCCCCCAAATTAAAGCATTTTTTCACTCATGCAAAAAAATAATTAAGGAAAAAATTGCAGCTGCTTGGCAACTTTTGATGCAGTCTTTCTCTCCTTCACATACAATGATGATGAAAGCAGAAAAATATGCAGTTATCCATGAGTCTCTAGAAATTAAGGTTTTCTCACTCACTGAGTGACAATGCATTACCGCTAAAGAGTTCCACCTGTAGCCTATCTGTGCACAGCCTTAGGAAAGAATTGGCCTGGTCTGCAAGAATGAGAGATGTTTACCTCCTGTCTTCACTCTTCCTGGTGCTCACAAATGCAAGGTCCCACTGAACAGAAAACATGGTGGCTGTAACTCTACTATAAGGCTGTCCCCCTGTGAAGAGCACAGCTGCTGTGCTGTCCAAGCACATCCATGTGGAGACCATGAAATCCAACAACAGACCAGCCAGAACAGTGGGAGCTGGTGGCGGCACACAACACTGGGATACAGTCTCTATCATTCACATGTGGCAAAATAGTATAGACACAATGAACCTCACGAGCTGCGAACTACAAGTTTTACCTTTTACACATTGGAAGTGGATTCAGAAAGCCAGAGAACTAAGCACAGGAGGTAGAATAAATCTCTCCTTGGTCTAACAGAGCTGCATATTATGAAAATTAAAATCTGCTTACATGCAAAAGAAAAGGTTGATTATTAATGGACTAACTGGCCTCCTCTTGATACGTAAAGGGGAGTTGACCATCACTCAAATGAACTGTATAAACACAGGCAATTTGCTCATCATATACCTAAAGGAAAAGATAAATATCCAGATTTATTTGTTTCCTTTCAAGAACGATTAACCAGAGGGAACATTTGACATACATATAATTTATCCATTTATTGAGCATGTGTTATGCCAATATTTTTTCTTGGCCCTGCAGATGCTTTTAGGAAAAAAGAGAGGGAAAAATGAAAAGATAAGAAGATTAAAAACAACCATAAAGCCAATACAACACTGTCATTTTCCTCCAATTAAAACAATAAAATTATAAAGACATCAAAGATAGATTAAGAAAAGATGACTTAAAATAAAAAATTTTAAAACATAGAGAAGAATAAGATCTTCATTAAAGACAGTAAACAGAAGGTGTGATGTGGCCCTCTTCTCAATTGTTCCTTTCAGTCCTTTCATGCCCCACTTACTGCTATCATTCTTCTAGGAAGTTGTTTCCATGGAAAATTGTCTCCTCTCTGATTTCTAGGTAAAGTATTAACCTCATCAACATCTCTCAAGACCATCAATTGGGTCTTATCACCATCCAAGATCAACAGGGAAAAGGCTCTGTTCTTACTATAAGCTTTTTAAAAGGGTTTCCTTCAGCAGAGTTTGGGGATCTTAACAACAAGAGAGAAGATGTCTCTTATACTATAAGAGTACCTAAGTTCTTTGGGAAGGGAATTTGTCATATGTTGAATTGTATCCTCTCCCAAAAGATATGTCAAAATCCTAACCATTAGTGCTTAAGAAAGTGATCTGACTTGGAAACAGGATTGTTGCAAATATAATTAATTAAGATAAGTTCATACTGGAGTAGGATGATCCCTTAATCAAGTATGAGTGGTATCCTAATGAGCAGAGGTACAGGATACAGAGGGAAGATGCTTACAAGAAACATAATGAGATGCCACGTGAAAACAGATGCTGAGACTGAAGTGATACATCTACAAGAAACACCAAGGATTTCCAACCATCACCAGAACCAGGAGAGAGCCATGGAACAGAGTCTCCTAAGAGCCCTCTGAAGGAAGAAATTTTGCTAACACCTCCATTTTGGACTTCTGGTCTCTAGAACTATGAGAGAGTATATTTCTGTTATTGTAAGACATCGAGTTTGTGGTACTTTGTTATAGCAGCCCTAGGAAACTGATCATCGTTTTGCCTTTTCATACTCTTCATGGGGTTCTCAAGGCAAGAATGCTGAAGTGGTTTGCCATTTCCTTCTCCATATCCTAAAGGAAATCAACCCTGAATATTCATTGGAAGGACTGATGCTGAAGCTGAAGCTCCAATACTTTAGCCACCTGATGTGAAGAGCTGACTCACTGGAAAAGACCCTGATTCTGGGAAAGATTGAGGGCAGGAGAGGGGGCAGATAGAGGATGGATGGCATCATTGACTCAAAGGACAGGAGTTTGAGCAAACTCCAGGAAACAGTGAAGGACAGGGAAGCCTGGCATGCTGCAGTCCATGGGGTTGCAAAGAGTCGGACATGACCAAGCAGCTGAAAACAACAAAAAGGAAACTGATATAGGATCTATACCTAGAACAATGGCTCCATCCTACCTGCCATCCCTAGCGATCAGTCTATATTATTTCCATGTTTCTTTTTCACAGTAATCTTTCAAGGACTCCAGTGTCTTTTCTTCTAATCTTTTCTCCTGCAGATAGTCCTAACCACAGACAAGACTCAAACTTCTACCCCATAAGAACATGGACTTCATTGAAAAATTATTTGGGTATCAATTTAAGTTCAGGCAATAAGAAGCTACACTGGGACATCCTTAGTGATGCAGTAGTTAAGAATCTGCCTTGCAGTGCAGGGACCCAGCAATCCCACTACTGGGAATACACACCAAGGAAACCAGAATTGAAAGAGACATGTATACCCCAATATTCACCACAGCACTGTTTATAATAGCCAGGACATGGAAGCAACCTAGATGTCCATCAGCAGATGAATGGATAAGAAAGCTGTGATACATATACATAATGGAATATTACTCAGCTAAAAGAATACATCTGAATCAGTTCTAATGAGGTGGATAAAACTGGAGCCTATTATACAGAGTGAAGTAAGCCAGAAAGAAAAACACCAATTCAGTCACTCAGTCGTGTCTGACTCTTTGTGACCCTATGAATCGCGGCACACCAGGCCTCCCTGTCCATCACCAACTCCCGGAGTTCACTCAAACTCATGTCCATTGAGTCAGTGATGCCATCCAGCCATCTCATCCTCTGTTGTCCCCTTCTCCTCCTGTCCCTAATCCCTCCCAGCATCAGAGTCTTTTCCAATGAGTCAACTCTTCACATCAGGTGGCCAAAGTACTAGAGTTTCAGCTTTAGCATCAGTCCTTCCAATGAACACCCAGGACTGATCTCCTTCAGAATGGAGTGGTTGGATCTCCTTGCAGTCCAAGGGACTCTCAAGAGTCTTCTCCAACACCACAGTTCAAAAGCATCAATTCTTCAGTGCTCAGCTTTCTTCATAGTCCAACTCTCACATTCATACATGACCAATGGAAAAACCAGAGCCTTGACTAGATGCATCTTTGTTGGCAAAGTAGTGTGTCTGCTTTTGAATATGCTATCTAGGTTGGTCATAACTTTCCTTCCAAGGAGTAAGTGTCTTTTAATTTCATGGCTGCAATCACCATCTGCAGTGATTTTGGAACCCCAAAAAATAAAGTCTGACACTGTTTCCCAACACAGTATACTAACGCATATATATGGAATTTAGAAAGATGGTAATGATAACCCTATATGAGAGACAGCAAAAGAGATACAGATGTATAGAACAGTCTTTTGGACTCTGTGGGAAAGGGCGAGGGTGGGATGATTTGGGAGAATGTTATTGAAACATGTATATTATCATATGTGAAACGAATCGCCAGTCCATATTCAATGCATGAGACAGGGTGCTCAGGGTTGGTGCGCTGGGATGACCCAGAGGGATGGAATGGGGAGGGAGGTGGGAGGGAGGGTTCAGGATGGGGACCACATGTACACCCGTGGCTGATTCATGTCAATGTATGGCAAAACCAATACAATATGGTAAAGTAATTAGCCTCTAGTTAAAATTAAAAAAATTATATTAAAAAAAATCCACTAAAAAAAAAAATCTCCCTTGAAATGCAGGGGACAAGGATCAACCCATGGTTGGGGAACTAAGATCCCATATGCCATGGAACCACTAAGCCTGCACACCACAACTACTGAGCCAGCTCACTACCACTAGAGAGTCCATGTGCTGGATGAAAGATCCTGAATGCAGCCAAATAACAAACAAACAAATAAATAAATATTTTTCAAAAGAGAAGCTACACTGACCAGAGTACACAAATGCCTTCAGTGTAGACATGCTTACCATCACAGAGTAGTTAAACTCAGACACATCCCTGGTGTAAACAAAAGATTTATTATATATATATTCCTAAATATGTATATATATATAATATGTATAACATTTTTAATTTTTATATATTTTTGCAATTATATATATTCAAAGGTAATATTTTTTATTACTGTTTTCCATCATGTTTACAAAAAGAAAATAATAACCAGTCATCCCCCAAATATTCACTTTTAATTTTTATGTGTGTGAAAGATGCTCAGCATATCCAACTCCTTTCAAACCCATGGACTATACAGTCCATGGAATTCTCCAGGCCAGAATACTGGAGTGGGTAGCCTTTCCCTTCTCCAGGGGATCTTCCCAATCCAACAATCGAACCCAGGTCTCCTGCATTGCAGGCAGATTCTTTACCAGCTGAGCCACCAGGGATACCCTAAATTTTTATATGCTGTCACAATTAATATACACTCAAAGATAATATCTTTTTATTTCTTTGTTTTCTATCATGCTTAGAGAAAGAAAATAATAACCAAACATCCCCAAAGATTCATGGTTTCATCTGTAAGGTTTTTACTAATTCTTTTTTTACTTCCAAATTTAGTTTTGAATTAGTATCCTACTCCAGTATTATTGGGCTTCCCTTGTGGCTCAGCTGATAAAGAATCCACCTGCAATGCGGGAGACCTGGATTTGATCCCTGGGTTGGGAAGATCCCCTGAAGAAGGGAAAGGCTACCCACTCCAATATTCTGGCCTGGAGAATTCCATGGACTGTATAGTTCATGGGGTCGCAAAGAGTCAGACACAACTGAGCACCTTTCACTTTCAGTTTGCTTGTGTTCCAAACATAAAAAGTGAATCTTGTCCTTTTTAACTTAAAGTGATATCTAAAACTCGAATAATCTAAAAAGTTATATATCATCTCTCAAAAAGTTGTCTCAGTTGAAATTGGAGAGAGCAGAGTGACACTGCAAACTATAAAAATTCCTTTCAGCCACAAGAAGGGGAAATTCTGGTTATTGGGCTAATGATGCCAGTCTTGAATTAGGTGAAGAAAGAAATCTTTTTTACTAAAGTTGTAACCTAACAACTTTTATTTCTATCTCTTGGATCTTTCTTTGTTTAAGCCCCATCTCTTGTTTTTCCTCATCTAATTCATTCCATATAAGCCAATGTTACTTATTATTTCCATAAATTCATGGACTCAAACAGAGGCAGTGAAACAAACCAACAGTGTGTACTTAAAAAAAAAAAAAAAAAAAGCCAAGCATTTATCTATTTATTTGGCTGCACCAGCTCTTAGTTGCGGCATGTGTGATCTAGTTTCCTGGCTAGGGATCATACCCAGGACCCCTGCAAGGGAGCACAGAGTCTTAGCCACTGGACCACCAGGGAAGTCCCCTAATAGTGTGTCCTTGTTATCTACAAGTAGCTTGTAAATGTTAGGCTGTATATGGCGGGGGTGGGTGGGGGGGAGTGCAACATTATACTAGAAAGTAGCCTTCAGTTTTACCCACTGCAGTGTTCTTGCCTGGAGAATCCCAGGGATGGGGGAGCCTGGTGGGCTTCTGTCTATGAGGTCGCACAGAGTCGGACACAACTGAAGCGACTTAGCAGCAGCAGCAGCAGCAGCCTTCAGTTTCAAAAGATGTGTGTGTGTGTGTTGAAATATCTTATTTACCATACCAGGGAGTTTCCATTTTATCTTGAAGGCATTAACTATTCATTAAAGGATTTTGTAATAAAAAATGAAAATATCAGAATTCTAGCTTTGAAAAAGCCAACGACTAGTGATGATAGAGAGAGTATGAATTGGGGACATGTGATTCTAGCTCTTAGCTGTTAAAACTGATTAGGTTCAAAGTAAATACTGCACTGGACAAAGTTAAACAAGCAAGGAAAACTTTATTCATGGCTACAGCAGAGAAAGAGATTAAACCATACTGAAGTAAAAGATGAGAGAGATTTTAAGCAACGAGCTGAGCCAGTAAAAGAGTGCTGGTGGACTTTAAGGGTGAAGATTGATCAATGGAATGTATTAATTCCTTAGTCTCTACTGCTTTTTCTCTGCGATACAGCCATCTTTTCAACAAACAGTACAGCAACAACTGGATATATGCATGGGGAAAAATGACCCTTACCTCACTGTATACACAAAATTTAATCCTTTAGGGTAGTTTCTAGGTCAAATTGTAAAAGCTATATCTCTGAAACTTCCAAAATAAGATATAGGAGGAAAAATTTTGCTACTTTAAAGTAGATAAAAGATTTTGTAGGTCACAAAAAACATGACATAAGAGAAGTATATTGATACATCATATTTCATTGAAATTGAAAAATCTGATCTTCAAAAGACTCTGTTAAATAAATGCCTGGTTTACTACTTATTTCCTAAACCTTACATTTAAAGTTTTATGCACTTTTCTACATGCTTCTATATTATATTTCCAAAACCTAGAGTTTAATGAGAAGTTTTTATTTCTTCTTCAAGGGTTATCATGTATCTGGAGCAAATATTATTTCAAAATCTTAACTCTATATTTTGTCATATTTGTGATTCAGTTCAGTTCAGTTGCTCAATCGTGTCCAACTCTTTGCAACCCTATTATAATTAATTTTTCAGCCAAAATTTTTCATAATCAAAATATATATGAAGATCATGTAGCAGCATTATGAATTTGATGGGATATTAGGAAAATATTTAAAATTATTTCTATACTATTATTATGGTCTGAATAAAACAAAAGATGCACATAAAAGAGATCTAAAAATGAAAATGCCATCAGTTATTTTTCTATGATGGATTTTTTTAGGTCTTGTTAATTTTTGTTCTTACTACAATTTCTGTAACTAGTATCTAATTCATTTGATGCATACAAAAAAAACTAATTAATGAGCATCATAATTATGATGTTTCAGATATACTCCAGATAATGATCTATGCTTAAGAATACGCGTTTTTGTGAGGATCATCTTAAGGTTCAAAAGTAATGACCTTTCTTTGGGATCTAAAGAGACAAACAAGAGATTCCTGATAACAGAGAAGAACAAGCCTGACTCCACACTGGATCTATTCCTTTAGCTCTAATCCTTGTGCTCTGTTGTCTGTGTTTAGTATTGCTGGCTCTGCATTTTTGTGAAAGAATATTGCCTCTAGCCTGAAATTTACAGTATAGCCCATTCTCAAGGCTCTGACCTGTAAAAGTATAACACTTTCCCATTCATATACAGATAAAACACTACAGAACAGAGAATAACTGATGTCTTTTTGGAGGCTTACAGAAACGTGAACAGACCTACATGGGCAGCTAAAACAAAGGATTCTGGAAGAACTTGGCAACAATCAGCCACATCCCCTCTTCCGAATTCTAACTCAGGTAAAATGGTTCTTTGGGACACTAGTCAACCATCTTCTCAGTCTGCTGGCTTTCTGAATAAACTCGTGATTCCTTGCCCCCAAAACTCATCTCTCAACTTACTGGCCTGCCACATAGCCATCAGTACAAGCTTGGACTCAGTAACAGTGGCAAAGAAAGAATCAGGCTAAGGACCATCAGCAGATTCTCATGTTGCTAACAGTCAATTCAGTGTTCACTGGTGGTGCAGTGTGGCTGTCATTAAACTATTTTTAATGTTTCATACAGGTAGCTTTAAATCAATAGCCAGCGAGCCTCATATTTATTTTTGAGTGACAGATGGTCATTTGTTTTTAATACTATTCTTATATTCTTCTTTATTAAAGTGTCAATTCATAAAAAAAGTATAGACGAATAAAATAGACCTAAAATTTTCATTAAAGTATTCAGTAAGAATCCCAAGGTTAAATTAAACATCAGCTAAAATCAAACACTGAATGAAAAAAATCTATGGTAAAATAAAAATGAGAAATCCATTCATATGGATTAGAATAGTATACTATAAAGTACAGGTTTCGGTTACAAAATAATACCTAACAACCTAGGTAAACAGGGAACTTTCATCTAATAAAAGATTTTTAAAGTACCAGCTAGTAAGCAGCCACTGTGACAAAAGTTATACATGGCACGTGTGCATTCAGAGAGGGAAAAGATACAGGCCTTTCACTGAGAACACACTTCTCATTTGCATTCTTTGTAGTCTGTGATGGGTTCCTATTGAAAATATCAAATGTAAGATCAAGTAGCCTATATCACTTTCCCAAAATGAAATCCAACCCAGCTCAGTTTGGCCTCAGGCGCACACAATTCTTAGCTGTGTGTAACTTTCAGAACTCATACACAAAGATCTCCAAAATCATCTGTTCTTGCTTGAAATGAACAAACTCTAAGGAAAAACCAGAGGCCAACATCTGTTACTAAACTGAGTTTATTTTATTTATTGGCAAAGTCTGTGACCTCTGGGACAATGGGTTCTAAAAAAAAAAATCAGAAGGGGAGGATAAAAGATTAAGAATCCTTCGCACTGATTTATTAATTAAAAACTAACATGGAAGTTGAACTTCTGGGAAGATGGAATAAACATATTTTTTCCTATTCCCTCTACTAAAAATGCGAAGAGTTGACCCATTGGAAAAGACTCTGATGCTGGGAGGGATTGGGGGCAGGAGGAGAAGGAGATGACAGAAGATGAGATGGCTGGATGGCATCACTGACTCGATGGACGTGAGTCTGAATGAACTCTGGGAGTTGGTGATGGACAGGGAGGCCTAGCATGCTGCGATTCATGGGGTTGCAAAGAGTCAGACATGACTGAGCGACTGAACTGAACTGAACTACTAAAAATGACAAATAAACTCAACAATTTTGAAAAATTACAGAAGGCAGATTGACTAGGGGGGGGTCTCAGAACCTGAGGAGCAATATGAAGATAAGTAACTCTGAGTTTTCTTTTTGTCATGTAGATCCCATATTTAGAGTCTGAAGAAGCCAGAAACCAGAAAATGCCAACAGGTTCAGGCCCCAAACAGCCTCCTCTCTCTACCAAAGGATCCAGACAAGATAGAAACCTTGAAGGCAATAACTGTTTTACTCCAGCCAAATACTACAGAAACAACAGTGGTCCCACCCCATTCAGGCCAGCAAAGATCAAGGGAGAAACCTAGACTTCTGCCCTCTGAAGAGTGTAATGAGGTCCAGTACCTCTGATTCTTCACCAGAGTAATGTCAGACAAAGACAAGATGAGAGTACCTTCATCCCTGATGAGTGGTAACAAGCCGCCAAGCCTTACTGAGATGTCAGTGAAGACCATGAGGGGAACTTAGACTTCTACCACCACCAACAGTCATGAGCCACCCTTTAATTTTTCTGTTGGCATGGTATCATAGGAAGCCAAATGGAGAGCAAGGATTTTCATCACTTTCCATCTGTAAGACTAAGTAACTATCCACATAGCCTTCAGACTCAACTCAGAAGGAGGCCACTTTGGGACCAGTAACAAGGAATCTGCAGTCAGGGAAGTATCACTGGAGAACTACTGGACATCCCTCTCTCTACTCCCCACATAGCAGGTATCAGCACCTGCTCAGTTCAGTTCAGTCACTCAGTCGAGTTCCAACTCTTTGCAACCCCATGGACTGCAGCATGCCAGGCCTCCCTGTCCGTTGCCAACTCCTGGAGTTTACTCAAACTCATGTCCTTTGAGTCAGTGATGCCATCTAACCATCTCATCCTCTGTTGTTCCCTTCTCCTCCTGCCTTCAATCTTTCCCAGCATCAGGGTCTTTTCTAGTGAGTCAGTTCTTCACATCAGGTGGCCAAAGTATTGGAGTTTCAGCTTCAGCATGAGTTCTTCCAATGAATATTCAGGACTGATTTCCTTTAGGATGGACTGGTTGGATCTCCTTGCAGTCCAAGGGACTCTCAAGAGTTTTCTCCAAGATCTGCTCAGGTGTTGACAAAGGACAAATGGGGAACCTGTACCTCTATCCTCACCTAACAGAAATAAAATGGGGCCCCTCTTGTTTCAGATCTTCCCTGGTAGCTCAAGTGTTAACGAATCCACCTGCGATGCAGGAGACCCCAGTTCGATTCCCGGGTCAGGGTAAGCTACCCACTCCAGTATTCTTGGGCTTCCCTAGTGGTTCAGCTGGTAAAGAATCCACCTGCAATGCAGGAAACCTGGGTTCAATCCATGGGTTGGGAAGATCCCCTGGAGAAGGGAAAGGCTACCTATTCCAGTATTCTGGCCTGGAGAATCCATGGACTATTTCATGGGGTTGCAAAGAATTGGGACACTACTGAGTGAGTTTCACTTTCACTTCTTCCATTTTCAATAAAGCTATTTATAAGCAGGCAGCTAAAAGAGAAAGTTTAAATCAGATCCAGAGCCCCATAATGTAATAAATCAAATTTCCAACTTTCAGTATAAGATCATTCATCAAACTGATAACAAGGAAGATATCAAATTGAATTTTAAAAAAACAATTAATAGATGCTAACAGTGAAATATAAGGGCTTCCCTGGTGGCTCAGAGGTTAAAGCATCTGCCTCCAATGCAGGAGACCCGGGTTCGATCCCTGGGTTGGGAAGATCCCCTGGAGAAGGAAATGGTAACCCACTCCAGTATTCTTGCCTGGAGAAACCCATGGATAGAGAAGCCTGGTAAGCTACAGTCCATGGGGTGGCAAAGAGTCGGACACAACTGAGCAACCTTAACTAAATAATAAAAACAGTGAAATATAGATTTTAGAGTTACCTGACAAATATTTTAAAGCAACCATCATAAAAAAAAATGCTTCAGTGAGAAATTATGACACACAATTTTTTAAAATATCGTCTCAGGAAAGAAATAAAAAACCTTAGCAAAAACAGAATATACAAAGAAGTAACAAATGGAAATTTTAGAAGGATAAATAAATAAAATTAAAAGGGTAAATTAAAAAAAAACCATAAGTAAAGTTGAAAAACTACCCTTTCTCACCAGTTATAGAACAACTAGTTAAAAATTAGCACAGATACAGAACTCAATAACCCCCCAAATCATTACAATCTCATTTCCATTGTACAGCACTCCACCCAGCAACAGCAGAAAACTCAAATACACACTATTCTCAATTTCTCATTAGACACATACCAAGACAGACTACATCCTGAGTCATAAAATAAACCTTGACAATTTTAAAAGAACTGAAATCATAGAAAGTGTGGTCTCTGATTACAATAGAGTCAAACTAGAAATTAGATACAAACAAACAAACAAAAAAAAAAAAAACAGGAAAATCTGCAAACATTTGGAAAGTAAGCAACGTACATCTCTACAATCTATGGCTCAAAGAAGAAGTTTCAAGGGAAAAAACAAGTAATTGAACTGAATGAAAATAAAGAGATTATCATAGTAAATGAAGTAAGACAGAAGAAAACAAACACTATATGATATCACTTATATGTGGATCTTAAAAAAGTACAAGTGAACTTATTCAAAAAACAAAAGAAGACTCACAAACATGGAAAACAAGCTTATGGTTACCAAGGAAAAAGTGCTGTGGGGGATAAATTGGAAGTATGGGATTAATGGATGCACACCACCATACATAAAATAAACAACAAGGATTAATTGTATAGCACAAGGGCCTTATTCCATATCTTATAACAACCTATAATGGAAAAGAACTTTTAAAAGAACCTAGATATATGCATATATATGTATATATCTACTCTTTGCGAGGCTCCTCTGTCCATGGAATTCCCCAGGCAAGAACACTAGACTGGGTTCCCTTCTCCAGGGGATTTTCCCAACTCAGGGAGTGAACCAGGGTGTCCTGCATTGCAGGAGAATTCTTGACCCTCTGAGCCATTAAGGAAGCCCCATATATATATATATATAAAACCAAATCAGTTTAGTGTAGGGAACTGTATTCAGTATCTTGTAATAACCTATAATGGAAAAGAATTTTAAAAGTATATAGATATATACATATACCCAATTCTGGCAGGCAGAGATCACCTTATCTTCTGGCCACGTAAGAGGAACCTTATAAGTGAGTTCCCTTACCTGTTATACCTGCCACCGCCCAATCTGGAATGGTCTGCCTCTTTCTTTCACCCTTCCTTGCCCTCTGTGTATGGTGACCAGTTTGTGAACCAGCAATATGGAAAAACAGGATCACTCACACACTGCTGCTGAGCATGGTACAGCCATTGTGAAAAACAGTTTGGCAGTTTATTAAAAAGTCAACATACAACTAAAGTGTGTGTGTGTGTGTGTGTGTGTGTGTGTGTGTGTGTGTGTGTTAGTTGCTCAGTCATGTCCAACTCTGCCACCCCATGGACTGGAGCTCACCAGGCTCCTCTGTTCATGGAATTCTCCAGGCAAGAATACTGGAGGTGGTTGTCATTCTCTTCTCTAGGGATCTTCCCAATCCAGGGATTGAATCCAGGTCTCCCACATTGCAGGCAAATTCTTTACCACAGCTAAGAGAAGACCTAGCAACTGCACTCCTAAACATTTATCCCAGATTAACAGACACTTATGTGCACACAAAAAGAAAACCCTCTACATAAATATTTAGAGCAGCTTTACATATTTATAAGAGTTCCCAGATGGAAACAACTCTGATGTCCTTCAGTGGATGAATGGTCAAATAAGCAGCTGTGTATCCACACATAAATACTACCAAGGAAAAAAAGAGAAGATAATATTGACACACAACCACAACAATCTGGATGAATATCCACGGAGTTATTCTCAAAGGAAAAAAAAAATCCTAAACTACATACATTATGATTCTGTTCATGTATCATTCTTGAAATGATAATATAAACAGAGAAGAGGTTACAAGAGGTTAAGGAGAGGTTGGGGGTAAAAGGTGGATGTTGTTGTTAAGCAGGCAGCATAAGGCATCCTTGCAGTGAAGGAAATAGTCTGTATCTTGGCTGTGTTAATATCAATATCCTGGTTGTGATGTTGTATTAGAGTTTAGTGGACTTTACTTTGGGGCAAAACTGGGTAAAGGTACATGGAAATTGTGTATATTATTTCTTACAACAGCAGAGAAATCTATAATTATCTCAAAATAAAAAATTTAATTAAAAAATAAACAGGACAGTCCATATAAGTTAAAAGGTAGTATATGGTAGTAAAATAATAACTATATAAGCAAAGCATTATTGAGGAGGAATTCTAGTTCAATTTAGATGAAATTTAAGGAATGTATCTAAGAAGAGTTAGCATAGAGGTAGGATGAAGGATCTAACAAAATCCTGAATGATGGAGACCCCTGGCCGAAAGATATTATAAACCGCAGCATCAGAGGAGCCTGAGGGTTGGCAAAGGAGTGAAAGGGGAAGGACTGGTTGAAGACACTGTCTAGAGAGGAGGATGGTATGGAGGGGGAGATTAACAAAGGCATTTCTGCAAGGCAGCTTCCACAGAGGAAAGAAACTGGAAATGGTATATCAGAACTGTGATATATGAATGCCTTGAGGACAAGGACTTATTCAATACTGTGTCCCCAAACTGCTGTCTGATATTGATGCATAAAATACTTCATTATATGTTGTTGCTGATTTCACTAAAAGCAGTTTCAATACAATGACAGAGGCAATAGACAGACTTCAGTGGACTGTAAGAGACAAAGGGAAGTGAGAAAATAAACAACTCTTTTAAAAGTCATGGTTCTGAAGGTAAGAGCCAAAAAAAATTACAAGGCAGGGACGATCATTAAGTTCTTTTCATGGTGTTAAGATATGAGAAACTTGCATTTATATCTTTGCTAAGAAAAAGAGCCAGAGATGGGGAGAAATTGAAAATCCAGGAGAAAAGATAAAAGGTGGACATGGAAATGAACTTTAATGAAGTAAAATAGATACAGATGTTGTAGGTGGAGGGGTAGGAGTGCATGCCTGCTGCTGCTGCTGCTGCTAAGTCGCTTCAGTCGTGTCCAACTCTGTGCGACCCCAGATGGCCTCTATTTTCAATTAGGTGGGCAGTGAACTGCTCTGCTGGGAGAGTAGAGAAAGAATAAGGGCCAGGAGAAAGGCTTGCATTTGGAATAGATGGAAAACGAGAGTACAAACTGAACTACCAACATAAGCTCATTTCTCATAGACATTGTCACCATGTGGGCTATGGCTTTATTCACAGAAGTGTGCAGCCTCACTTTGACACTGGTATCTCCAACCCCACATGACGCATGTCTTCCCTGGACCAGTTTTCTGCTCACAACAACTGAAGACCTAATGGGCTTTGTGTAAATGTCTATAACTACTTCTCAAATCACATTTAATCAGCACACTATGTTCTTGAATTTATACAAACATGTTGTTTTTTCAGAGACACATTTAAGCATTATGCTTTGTTCAAGGACAAAATAAATGGAGGAGGCTGGAGATGGATTTGCTTACTTTTGTGTGTACACTCTACTGAGCGCAGAATAGCTTATGAGTCGTGGGAGAGCATGACTTATTTTTAGACAAATGCTTTTGCAAATTTTGTATGCAGTGGTGGAAGAATATTTTAAATCCTAATTGAACTAAGCCATCTCATTACCTGGCTATTCTGACCGATGAGCATTGCCATGGTGATGAAGCAATCAAGTTAGCCGGTCCTACTGTGAGAATTTTCCATTCCGGATGCTTTATCAAGTTCCATCTTGCTCATCTCCAAACACAATCTAATCAGCAGGAATATAGAGAAAATTATTTAGTGACATAGAAGCAGATGCCACAAAAGAGAAAAAAAAAAAAAAGGTTTTCTCAAACAATTATAATGCCAAAGTATATTGACATGAAGTTTACAAAGAAAATTTCTTTTTAAATTTAATTATAAATATTTAGGCTGATCAACAACAAATTAAAACTTCAAAATATATGTATCCATTTTAACGTTTTTAAACTTTTATACATATTTAGGTAAAAATCAAAGTTCAAACAATCAAACATTCTGTTGTCTTCACAATTAGTCTCAAAGATAAGTATTACTTGGGTTATGGATGGATTGTGTCCTCCTTCAAATTCATATGTTAAAGTCTGAACCGCCAATGTAATGGTACAGTGGAGATGTAGCCTTTGGGAGATAAATTCAGATGAGGTCATAAGGACGGGGCCTCATGATGGAATTAGCGCCTTTATAAGAAGAGGAAGAGGCACCAGCTGCACTCTCTCATGGTTGCTTTCACTCTCTCTCCCTCCGTCTCTCCTTCCATCCTTCCTTCTCCCTCAGTCATGTGAAGACACAGTAAGAAGTCAGTTATCTACAAGCCAGGAGTAGAGCGCTTACTGAGAACCAAATTAGCTGGACCGTTCATCTTGGACTGCCCAACTTCCAGGAATAAATTCCTATTGTTTAAGGCACTAAATCTATGATATTTTGTTATGGCAGCTCCACTGGCTAATAAATTTTGTTTAAATGGGACCTAAATACATCTTACAGCTTGGTGGAGGTCAGGTATTGAAAGAAAGATAAGTAACTTTCATGCTCAAAAATAAAACCTAAGAGCAAGAGTTCAAAGAGGTTTCAATCATATCTCAAAATGGGAGCACAGAAGTATACTCTTTTTGAGACTATAAAAAAGTTAAAATTTTTATCACTTCTGCATGTTTGCTATTGTTATGTTCTTAGCCTAAGTGGCAATAAAAATGCTCAAGAAAGAAGGCATTATGAAATTGTGTTTAGGAGCAGAAAGAAGGGGAAGAACCAAGAGAGCTACATTCTTTTTTGTCATTTGCAGTATGGGAGGAAAACTTCATGGAATAAAACGTTTTTAACAAGATTTAAGGAGAAAATGAAATTGGCAATAGACCAATCGTGTCAATACATGTCTTTTAAATTTCTCATTAAAATTTCCATGAAGATATACTAAAATCTTCCCTGGTGGCTCAGACGGTAAAGCATCTGTCTACAATGTGGGAGACCTGGGTTCAATCCCTGGATCGGGAAGATCCACTGGAGAAGGAAATGGCAATGCACTCCAGTACTATTGCCTAGAAAATCCCATGGAGAGAGGAGCCTGGTAGGCTACAGTCAATGGGGTCACAAAGAGTTGGACACGACTGAGCGACTTCACTCACTCACATGCTAAAATATAAAGATGAACAAATTTACTACATTTGGGCTTACTACACTGTAAGCCGCAAATAATACAAGATAAAATACCAGAACCTGCCATTCATTTATACTGTTTTATACGCAGAGGTTAGTGTCATAATTGTTTTAGCTCACTAGCGTGTGCCTAGAACATAAGCTAGCCCTTGGTATTCATTAGGTGCTCAGTAAATGTTTATTATCATCATTGTTAGCTAGATATTTTTTGAGAATTGATTGAGACTAACCTTTTGAACCACATGCTTTTCCCTTAGAAAGATAATGTCTTAGATAGCTTCCAAAGAAAGTAGGCAGACACGATTGCCCACCTTAATGTATGTTCAGTGACACAGGGGTTGCACTGACCAGAGGAAAGCTGACTACATAAGTGCTATCATCTGAGCAAGTCAGAAGAAGAATAATCTTCCTGTCTGTTTTTTTAAACAACTCTTCTTACAGATATTGGGCCCCACAAATCAGGATTTCACGCCACAGTACAAGAGAAGAGTGTAAGGTCATGTGCTGTTTTGTGGCAAATATAGGTAAGAAAATTTAAGAGCAATTCATCTTGAGTTATTTAGACTTTCATATCCTATTCAATACAAGGAGACTTATAAACAGCATTTGCTTCTTTGGCTTATTCCTAGAACTGAACTGTCAGTGCAAAGCAGATTCAATTGGAATTAATTCCAAAACACACAAAAAAACAGTGCCTACTGACATGGTAAACCAGAATGAAGTGGAATACAATAACCTTCAGAATTATGGGAAAAGGTGCCAGCATCTAAGTGGAGAGTGAGCACTGAAGTTAAAGCCCATGGTTTTTAAGTATTAGAAGCCAATATCAGAATTGAAGACTATGATTTAAACAGAAAACTGATCCAAGTAATGATAAATGGGACTTGTGAAATGCTGCTTTAAATGTGGAAAGATGCTCAAGAAAAACAAGATTGGAAATAATTTTTTAAAAGGAAAAGAAGAAAAAAAAATATATGTATTATTTGTATTATTTTCTTCTAGCTATGTGTATTATTTCTTCTAGCTCCTTTCATCCACTAAATATAAATGAGCTTATTCAGTGGTAATTAAAATTATAACCTTCAATGTAAAATTAAACTTTCCTCAAAATATTATTTTAGCAAAAAATAATGGTAATTTGTATCTTTTTTTAATAATCTTTTAAATTTTTTTTTAATTAATTTATTTATTTTTAATTTTTACTTTACAATTCTGTATTGGTTTTGGCATAGATTGACATGAATCCACCACAGTTCACTCATTTCAGCAAAACACCTTTAGTAAAATACAGTGCATTTTGAATAAAGTGAAGTGGAGATTTCAGTGAGAAATTGAAGCTGGTAGAAACATTTGTATCACTAATGTATTTTACCAATGATGAGTCTATGGCCCTGTGAAAGTGAAAGTCTGTCAGTTGTTTGCAAATCCATGGACTCTACAGTCCATGGAATTTTTCAGGCCAGAATACTAGAGTGGGTAGCCTTTCCCTTTTCCAGGGGATCTTCCTAAGGTAGGGATCAAACGCAGGTCTCTCTCATTGCAGGCAGATTCTTTACCAGCTGAGCCACGAGGGAAGCCCAAGAACACTAGAATGGGTAGCCTATCCCCTCTCCAGCAGATCTTCCCAACCCAGGAATTGAACTGGGCTCTCCTGTATTTCAGCTGGATTCTTCACCAACTGAGCTATCGGGGAAGCCCCATGGCCCTACTGTTGCTGCTGCTGAGTCGCTTCAGTCGTGTCTGACTCTGCGCGACCCCACTGACTTCCCCGTCCCTGGGATTCTCCAGGCAAGAACACTGGAGTGGGTTGCCATGTCCTTCTCCAATGCATGAAAGTGAAAAGTGAAAGTGAAGTCGCTCAGTCGTGTCCGACTCCTAGCGACACCATGGACTGCAGCCCACCAGGCTCCTCTGTCCATGGGATTTTCCAGGCAAGAGTACTGGAGTGGGGTGCCATCGCCTTCTCCATCATGGCCCTGAGAGGGACATATTTATCCCCACAGCTCAACCAATTTGCCACTCCCTTCATGACAGTGACTGTGCCATGCTCTTTCCTCTCTTCCTTTCTCTCTTCATTTCCTATCTTACCAGCCAAATGGAAATCCCACTTACAGTTCAGATTAAGAAATATATAACTCATGTGAAGATGAATACAGCGTTAACTAACCAAATCAATCAATGGATTTTTTTGCTTTGATCTTTTCCATCTGGGCTCCCTTTTCCCCCTTCAACTCATACCTCCTGTATACTGTAAGCTCTTATCAACTACTTCTTTCCTTTCTCTTTTCTCTATCTCCTCACAAGTCTGCATAATCTGGGTTTTCTACTAGGCTTACTAATGTTTTTATTTAGATGACCACATTAACACATAAAATAATCTTTTCAAAAATTTCTGTAACAAGAGTCCAATTTACTAGGATGTGAGATACAATTTACTTTTCTTCCTCTACCCTGGAAAATGTCAAAAATATTCCTACAAAAATTGAGAGATATAAAAAGCTGAGAGTTAAAGTAAGTTCCATTTCCTTCTTTTCCTTATTCCTTTCCTCTGAACTGAACAATCTCTTGAGCTGAATAGATCTCACAACACAGACACTAATACTGCAGTAAATAAAAATTTGAAAACATTTCTAGAATTAGTTTTATGAAACATAATATTGAAAGGGCTAAATACTTGGGAATCATTGTGGCCACTCAATCTTTCTGATTTAGGAATGTATATTCCCATATAATTTCATGATTTAAGGTAACTCTGTGGTAGGAGCCAGTTCAGTTCAGTCGCTCAGTCATGTCTGACTGTTTGCAACCCCATGGACTGCAGCACACCAGGCCTCCCTGTCCACCACCAACTCCTGGAGTTTACCCAAACTCATGTCCATTGAGTCACTGATGCCATCCAACCATCTCATTCTGTTGTCCCCTTCTCCTCCTGCCTCAATCTTTCCCAGCATCAGGGTCTTTTCCAGTGAGTCAGCTCTTCACATCAGGTGGCCAAAGTATTGGAGTTTCAGCTTTAGCATCAGTCCTTCCAATGAATAGCCAAGAATGATCTCCTTTAGGATGGACTGGTTGGATCTCCTTGCAGTCCAAGGGACTCTCAAGAGTCTTCTCCAACACCACAGTTCAAAAGTATCAATTCTTCAGTGCTCAGCTTTCTTTATAGTCCAAATCTCACATCCATACATGACTACTAGAAAAACCGTAGCCTTCACTAGATGGACCTTTGTTGGCAAAGTAATGTCTCTGCTTTTTAATATGCTGTCTAGGTTGGTCATAACTTCCTTCCAAGGAGTAAGCATCTTTTAATTTCATGGCTGCAGTCACCATCTGCAGTGATTTTGGAGCCCCCCCAAATAAAGTCAGCCACTGTTTCCATTGTTTTCCCATCTATCTGCCATGAAATGATGGGACCAGATGCCATGATCTTAGTTTTCTGAATGTTGAGCTTTAAGTCAACTTTTTCACTCTTCTCTTTCACTTTCATCAAGAGGTTCTTTAGTTGGTAAGAGCCAACAAATATCTATTAATAATTAACCCACTTGCCGTAAGTGTATTCTGTGGCCAACCCACCATGTTAAGTTTATACAGTATAGGTGACTCAGAATATGTGACTTTAAGGGGACCCATAAGGGAATTCTCTGAGACTGCCGACCACATTAGAAAAACGCAAACAAATCTTGCTTATGACCCAATAGAATCTGTGAAACCCTATTTCTGACTTGCAATAAAGTCCCTAATTCTCCAGTTTCCTTTTGTCGGATGCACACACTTCTTCCATTCTTTATATATTAGCAAACTTTCCACTGCATCAGAGAGCCGACCTGTGCCAAGCACAGCTTTTTCAAAGCTGTCTCCCTGCTGATTTGTCTTTCCTGACTAGATTCAGTGGCTTTATAAAATGCTGTCCACATAGTTTTGAACTTGATTGATTTCCTTGAGATGTGAACTCACATTAGAAATGTGTCCTTCTCAGATGCTGAGACACAGGCTTCCTCTTTCTGGTTCCCTGTGAAGCATGAACTTTAGTGACCCAGCATGGCTAGTGGAGTTTCTGGAACAATATATCACTAGCTTTCTTCAAGACACGGTAGAATCCAAATGCTCAAGGATTTGTCCACCAGAACAAATGTAGAAATGTCCCTTGCTCCATCCATATACAAGGATGGCACTCATCAATGATGCTTTTTCCATGAAGTCAGAGAACACAGTTTGTGGTCACAGACTGAGCCTCTGGTTGTTACAGAACCACTCATGATAGTGGCAATGTTCTTCCATTAGCTACAGCCAGATGTTACCCTCAGGACCTCCTGCTGTTGAGACCATAAGCCTTTCAATTAAAAGCTTTAAGAGCAATTGGTGATTATTGCCCAGAGTGATTGTTTCATTAAAAATTATACTATGGTTATATTCAATTTGCAACGTTCTTTCTGTATTTTTTGAACAGAATTATTTAAAAAGGAACTTTGATACTTGATACATTCTTAGCATTAGTAACTTGGCATTTCTCAACAAATAATGAAAGGAAAGAAAACTATTCCTCCTGAAAATATACTATACATCAAGTACATTGAATGAGCCATATACTTGTTAACACATTAACATCAATGACCTTTGGAAAAATATGATTGTGTTTTTACAAGTGGAAAAACCAAGCCTCAATGGGGCAAATAGTTGACTCATAACCAAATCACTCATTTTGAATATAGTTTAACTTTTGATCATTTGTAAGGCTCTTTAGCATACATTGGAGTCTTAGATTCCCATTAACTATTTTCATTTCTACCTTAACCCCTGCCATATGGTGGGATATTTTACCTCTTGGGATGTTTAATGATTTACTCTCCAGTCTAATTCTTACAGCCCCTTAATCTTTTCAAATTTAGAAACCTTCATATTCATTCCTTAAAAATTCACCGTGTCAGCACGTGGATATGCTCTACCTTTGAATTTCAAATTGAATGTTTCATGCTTGGCCTCAGCCTCCTATCCTGCCCATTTACCTCTTCTTCACTCACAAACATGTGCTCATAACTGCAATGAGCCCTTAAGCACCTCAACTCCTGACTCCTAGTCTCCTCAGATACAAGTTGATCTCACGTTTAATACCATCTCTCCCTGGAACTGCCCTTTCTTGAACCCTGTCACCTTCCTTATGCGCTTATACCTGTGCTTGCCCTATACAAACCCCTAAAGTTGGCTCTGTGCATTCTACATTCCTATTCTCTACTCCATCTGGGTTATACAGATATCCTGGTGAAAAAGATTTAATTGGAAATCTAAGCACTAATATAAACCCATGGATTTCAAGTCTCTTGAATCTTAAATTAGATTATTTTATTCTTCCTCTTGTAAATTTATCTTCTCCCTTTTTAATACATCCTTCCAACAGGTATGTAAGCCAGTTGTTTCTCCCAGAAGCCCTTTGTTTAAAAAGCCATAAAAATATCAGAATCCACAATACTCTCTAGACTCTGCCATCTCTCTCCTTTGCTCCACATCCAAACTTCTCAACTAGCTATCTAAATGCATGTATTCATTTGTATTCTGTATTTCACCCCTACCATTCCAGTAATACAGCTCTTGATAACATCCATCACCCATTGATGAATCCAGCAGGCATATTACATCTTCACTTTACTGACCTGTCTGGAGAATTTTGTAGTACTGTGAACCATTCCTTTTAGTATTCCTTTGGACCTCACTCTACTGAGTTTCTTCCCATTCTTTAAACTCCTCCTTCTCTGCTTCAATTTTCAGGATCATGCTATCCCTCATAGCCATTAAATATGGGAGGTTCTCAAAACAAGGTCATCTTCTAACTCTCCTCTCTCGTAAAAAGCTTGTCAGTGCCTAAGTTTCAGTTTCCACTTGTAAGTACTTGGCTGATAAATGAAACCTCTGTAGAAAAATAGTCCAGTGGACCTTTTCGCATTGTTTGAAATGCTCTATCATCTATGCCATCTACAATGGTGGTCATATTGCATAAGCCTCTCTGTTTCTCCGACTGTTTCCGAGATACACACCTTAGCATACATTCAAGACCCTGTAGGGGCATGTCTCTTAGCGTGCTGTCTTGCTCTGGCACCTTATAATCATTTTTCATTATTTCTATCTTATTCTATGTTGAGTGCTCACTTTCCTATTTCTAGTCTCAGTGTATACTAAATGTTGACATATATTATTTTATAATGTTCAACAGATAATAATTACCAATCTGGCATCTGAAAGCAAGTATGCATGACTCCATAACCCATATTCTTTCATAACATGACAATACCCACTACTGTATGTGTGGGAAATAACTTGCTTATTATAGAATCAGGGTTCTTTAATTTAATAATGTTTGTTTGAAATGGTTGAATTTTTTAAACAGAAAGCAAACAAAGAATCAAATCTATTACAATTCATTTCTATGCTTTTCCCCAACTGTGGTCCCATCTCATAGGGTACTTAAAATAGCAAAAACTTTGACATTGTCATTTATCCTGAGGGAAATGACAAACCACTGAAAAAACTTATTAGAGCAGGAGAAAAAATAATCATATTCCACTTTTCAAAAATTAAAGTGAGAGTAGTGGTGAGGTAGATTAGAAAGGGCAGGAGTGAAAGTAGAAAGAACAAGTAGCATTTATTCAGTTAACACTGATAAAAGCCACTAACAGCTTCAATCATAAAGCGATTCAAGAGGACTTCAAGACAAATTCATTTGTAAATAAATGATAAAACATTTTAAAGATCATGAAATTTCCATTCACAAAGGTGACGAGAAAACTAAGAAATATAAAGGATATTAAATAATAACTCCCCCAAAATGTGGGTTGAACCAGATGATATTTTAAGGTATATCATTCATGCATAAGATTTTTAAAAGTTCTCTGGGATCTAATAATCAGGAATCTATTACATCCACATATACTGCTTGAAAATATCATCCCTAGATGTTTTGCAACTTACTAGTAACTTAAAATATTCATGGGTTAAGGAGTATAAAAGATAGTATAAAAGAAATTATATAGAACTAGAACATGGGAAAGATCAGTATTTCTAATATATAAATATAATATGGTGATTACAGTTGATATAATACACAGTATATTAATTATTTCTTATTAACAAATGATAATCCAGGTTTAAAATTCCACTTCATTAAAAAATGGGGCCAAGGAGAAGAAATAAATAACATGTTCTCCTACTATGTGGTCTGGAGAAGGAAATGACAACCCACACCAATATTCTTGCCTGGAGAATCCCATGGACAGAGGATCCTGACAGGCTCAATCCACGGGGTCATGAGAGTCGGACACGACTTGGTAACTAAATCATCACCAGCACCACCATGCGGTAATGTACATCCTACTATTATAGATAGCTATTATTCCATCAAGATATTGTTCTTTCTCAAGGTAATAAGGAAATTTCAAATTTGTTTATTTTTGAGGAGAAGGCAACTATAATTAGTATAATTAGTATGCATAAGATTCAAGTCACTGAGGAAAAAAGCATAAAGAACTTGTTTGAAACAGAACGATCTAGGACAGAGGAGTAATAAAGCCTAAAAGTAGAAAGTATACAATAAAAGGGCAAAAGTATAACAAAAAATACCAGTTATCACAGTTATTGTGAAAGTATTAAATTCCTCTCATATTGGTAAAACAACCTCAACCAATTTTATGGTGTGAATAACAGACACAATAAAAGGGAATGAAGCAGAAAAAGTAAACATAAAAATGAGGACAATTATATACCAGGCAACTACAAGTGAAAAGAAAGCAGCCTTGGAAATATCAGTATTGCAGACATCTATCAAGGCAAGAACATCAAATGGGAAATAAGTATGCCTTATATGAATAACAGGAGAAGGAAATGGCAACCCACTCCAGTATTCCTGCCTGGAGAATCCCAGGGATGGAGGAGCCTGGTAGGCTATAGCCCATGGGGTTGCAGGGAGTCAGACACAACTGAGCAACTTCATTTCTTCACTATATGAACAACAAATGAATGAATGAATATATATACATAGCAATTACAAGCAATTATGTTTCACATAATTTGACATTAAAATATTTAAAGCCAAAATGAAGAGATGTAAGGTAGAGTCGATAAAGTTAAAGCCACATTGAGGACCTGAATATAACTCAATTTTTAACAAAGAAAACAGAAAACAGTTGATAGAGATAGATGACCTGAATAAGATAATATAATGAAAACACTTATAGTATTTACTATGTGTCAGGCACTGCTATATTTATCTTATGTATTATATATTTATTGACTCATTTACTGCTCATAGCAACCCTCTAGAAAGATGCTATTATAATTTCATTTACAGATGAGGAAATTAATACAAGCAAGATTAAGTAGTTGGACTAATGCTACACAGTTTGAGATTGGTTGAGCCAAATATTGAGCGGAGGCAACCTGTCTTCAGAGATTTAGCTCTTAAGTGCCTTGTTGCAGTCTCTTAATTCATAAATCTGACTGAAGAGGCATAAATATATCTTGTACCTTCTTTTAAATGTCTATAATACATTCACATACATAATCAATAAATGTCAAAACAGAGAAAATAGGCAAACAATTCTTTTGCCTCAAAGTAATAAACATAAAACTAATAAATACCAAAATATCATGGCACCTGGTCCCATCATTTCATGGCAAATAGATGGGGAAACAATGGAAACAGTGAGAGACTTTATTTAGGGGGGCTCCAAAATCACTGCAGATGGTGACTGCAGCCATGAAATTAAAAGATGCTTGCTCATTGGAAGAAAAACTATGACCAACCTAGACAGCATATTAAAAAGCAAAGACATTACTTTGCCAGCAAAGGTCCCTCTAGTCAAGGCTATGGTTTTTCCAGTATTCATGTAGGGATGTGAAAGTTGGACTGTAAAGAAAGCTGAGCACCGAAGAATTGATGCTTTTGAACTGTGGTTTTGGAGAAGACTCTAGAGTGTCCCTTGGACTTCAAGGAGATCCAACCAGTTCATCCTAAAGGAAATCAGTCCTGAAAATTCATTGGAAGGACTGATGCTGAAGCTGAAATTCCAATACTTTGGCCACTTTGATATGAAGAACCAACTCATTGGAAAAGACCCTGATGCTGGGAAAGACTGAAGGCAGGAGGAGAAGGGGATGACAGAGGATGAGATGATTGGATGACATCACCGACTTGATGGACATGAGTCTGAGTAGGCTCCAGGAGTTGCTGATGGACAGGGAAGCCTGGAGTGCTGTGGTCCATGGTGTCACAAAGAGTCAGACACAACTGAGTGACTGAATTGATCCAAATAAACATAACATAAAAATACAACATAACTAAGAATATAAAATAAAATTAAAATATGTTTTGATAAATATGTTAGGAGGCAGGCAAAAATAAAATTAAAACTGGTATTACATGCATTTTACAATAAGAAACCAATAAAACTTCAGAGATCAGTCAAAAGTGTGCATAGAGAAAAATGAATAAATATATATATCATTGTATAAGAGAGAATGTGAATGAAGGAAAGGAAGGAAGAAACAAAGGAAAAAAGGAAACAAGGAAAGAAGACTATTCATATGTCAGTGTAGGAAAAGAAAAAACCTGGATAAAGCCTAAAGGAATGAGTATTTAATGTTTTGGTAAATAGTCACAGTGTAACGTCAAGAATGTATGTAAGTGTGTAAATGCGTGATTCTTATTATGTTTCTATAAGCAAACAATATAATTTTTTTAAGTAGGAAAGAAATACAATAAATTAACTATGGCAATACTCAGTGAAATTATTAGTAATCACCATTTTTATGCTCTAAAATATATTTTAAATGTTCTATGATTAATAATCTGTCTCATATCACTACCTATATAGCACTGGGATGAGCACTGAGAGATGTAATGATGAACAAGAACAACAAAAACTAGAATCCAAAGAAAATTTCAAAGAGAAAACTAATAAACTTAAAAACAAAAAAACATGTACACACAACAGGATGGATCACTTTGGAAAACACTGTTAGGCAAAAGAAGCAGAAATTAATTCACAATTCTGTTTATCCAAAAACATACTAAAATGGTTTGCAGTCTTAAGAATCAAAATGTGGTTTCCTGAAAGAATAGAGTGGTAGGAAAGAAAATCAGCAGGAAAGCGATATAGGAAAACATTCTGGGTTGATGAAAATGTCTTATACCTTGTTTGGAAGAGGATTACCAGGCAGTATACAATTTTTGGCAGAACATCTAAGTCTGTTTTCTTAATCCGTGAATGTGAATTGGCCTTGTAATTTGCTTTAGTCAAAAAAACGAGGCAGAGGAACTTCCCTGGTGGTCCGGTGGTTAAGAATCTGCCTGTTGAGGCAGGGGACCCAAGCTTTATCCCTGGCCAAGGAAGATTCCACATGCCACGGGGCAACAAAGCCTGTACGTCACAACCACTGAGCCCACACACCGCAACTGCTGAACCCCAAGTGCTCTCGAGCCCTCCTGCCATGAGAGGAGCCACACACTCGGAACTAGAAAAAGTCCAGCACAACCACAGTAAATGAACGAGTGAGACGGAAAGGACACGACGCCGCTTCGGTGACTGGACAAAGCCAGGCCAAAGGGCTTCTCAAGGTCTCCTGACCTCAGAACACAACACAACGTTCTCTTAGTCTTCAAATCTGGAAGGGATGAACTCTGAAGTAAACCATTTTAGTGTATTATTCTCAGCTGCCCATTTTAATCATAGATGAGAAAGAGCAGGCCTTTCGGGTCTGTCGTATAGTCTCTTGCCGGAATAGGCTCATTCATCAAAGTTACAGCTTTCAGGTATGATGATATCAAAGGGGATTTGTGGGCCCCGTGGCAGAGCCATGAACACATTTTGTTGAAGGGATCCACCAACAGGTGTCAGAAATGTTCAGTGTGTAGCTCTAGCATTCACTCTTGTTCTTGCCTGGGTCTCGGTAGATGTTTATAATTCCCCAAATTGATGTGATAGAAACACTATCCATGTGGAATTAAGCAGACTTGGGTTTAAGTCTGGCTCTGAGGAAAACTGTAACTTCACTCAAGTGTATTAACCTCTTGGAACTTCGGTTTTCTCATTTTTACACTGTTGGAAAATTCTTCATAGAGTTACTTTAAATAGTTAATTCCAGTCAATGAATTAAGTAATAAAAGTCATCAATGTATGAGACAGATGTCTAACACATATTACACCCTCAGTAATGTCAGTGATCTTCCACCTAGAAGGCAAAGATCATGCCTCTCCCATCGTTGTTCTTACTGATCGACCAAATGTGTGTGTTTGTGTTAGTTGCTCAGTCGTGTCCGACTCTGCGACTCCATGAACTGTAGCCTGCCAGGTCCTCTGTCCATGGAGTTTTCCAGGCAAGATTGCTGGAGTAGGCTGCCACTCCATCCTCCTGGGGAGCTTCCCAACCCAGGATTGAACCCAGGTCTCTCGCATTCCAGGCAGATTCTTTTCCATCCGAGCCACCAGGGATAGAATAGAAGGTATTTGATAAATAATAGAAAAAAACTGCTGTCTCTATTTCCATTGTAGATACACTTATTTGAACTTGGGAGGTTTTTAACTTTCATCTTCATGAATCTCTTACTGATTATAAAATAAGTCGGATGGAGTTTTACCTTAAACTCTAATTGGACCAACCACTGAACCTCCATCGTGCTATACATATCCAGGATATTTATTGTCATTGAAGAGTAAAACTGTCAGCCTCTGAGAACACTATAAATGTTTTGCTATAAAGGAAAAATCATCTTATAGTTTTATGGGCAGATAAGAAATATCAGCAAGAGATGGTTTACAAAAATGAAGGGAAGACATTTTTTCCAAATATATTACCTTGTATAAAATAAAAAACTAATGAGAACCCATGGTATAGCACAGAGAACTCTACTCTGTGATCTCTGGTGACCTTAATGGGAAGAAAATCTAAAAAACAGTGTGTATGTATATATGTATGTGTATATATATATATATATATATATATATAAAACTGATTCACTTTGCTGTATAGCAGAAACTAGTACAATGTTATAAAGCATATGATATATATAAATTTATATAAATATATATTATATATATAAATATAATATAAAGTATTATAAAGCATATAAAGTATAAAACATTATACTCCAATAAAAAATAGAAAGAAAACTTAAATATGCTTTGAAAAACAGACTAGAATTTGTCTTGTCATACAGTCTCCCACTGTGATAGTCTCATTTATCAAAGTTATGGATTTAGATATGAAAATATCCAAGAGAATTTGCAGGCTCCTCCTAAGAAGCCCTGGTGGCTCAGACAGTAAAGAATCTGCCTGCAATGCAGGAGACCTGGGTTCAGTCCCTGGGTCAGGAGAAAGGAATGGCTACCCACTCCAGTATTCTTGCCTGGAGAATTCCATGGACAGTAGAGCCTGGTTCACTACAGTCCATGGGGTCACAAACAGTTGGACAGAACTGAGCAACTAACATACATAAGAAGCCAATTGTATGTTACTTAGTCATATGTATATTATGGTAGAAGAATACCTCAGTCCAGCATGCAGAGCAGAGTAAGGCAGAAGAGCTGCTAGGCTAGCATTTTTCAAAGACCTGGGCCTCTGAGACCAGGAATCCTTCCATACCTCCCACCTAATGTCCTCTCCCTGCTAGCAATAGCCTGGAGTATAGCTGATAATCATGGGGATAAGGAAGGATGATGCTAACTACACAAATTAGGCCAGATTTGAGATTATGGACTTATCTTTCTCCCATAATTTTGGTGGTCACAATGAGTAAATCAATTTATCTGATCTGAAACAAATCAATTTACTTTTCTGATTCTCAATTTCCTCAAATGTAAAGGAAGGGAGGAAACTAAATGAACTATTTAGCAGTGGATCAATTCTAAAGCCTTTTATGATTCATTTTCATCTTTTTTTTCACAGCTCCACATTCTTCATATGGAACCAATTCTTTATCTACGAAAGCAGACACAGCTGCCAGCCACAGACAAATAGTTGCAGGCGGGCATAGAAAGGCAATTGTAAGATCATTTCTTCTTGGCATCAGCTAGCCAATCCCATCAAGAAATTCCAGCTGCCACATTTCTCAGAACCCAGCTACTCTTCCCTTCAGTAACTTCAGTCCATTCTGAAATTCTGGGCTTTGTCCACACTTTTGTTTTCTCCTAGATTGGTCACTACTCTTTCTGCCTCTGGCTCTTTCTTCCAGGTTGCACTTAAAAACTATTTTGAAAGCTCTGAGTCCACTATTCAGGAACAGCTGTTAATGAAAACAATCTGAGTTGACGTTGCTTCTCTCACCCCACAATTATGGGCTTGCTGCAGTCATCCTGTGAGGCTTGTGTCTGGAAGGGGAAGGGACGTGGACAGAACAAGGAGAGGATGTGGAATAAGCCAGCAGCCCCTGGATGACAGGTCTCCCCAAGAGAGCCTTCCCCAGCTGGAGCCAGCTAAGCCAAGCCTTTCTGGTGACAGACATGCCTGCTTCCAACCATGTGTCTCTCAACATGTTATTTGAAATAACCTGCAAGGTATCTCTGTGGTCTCATTTCTCTGAGGATCTCCGAGGAAGCTGGCTTTCTTGGAGACTGTAAAATTGATGCCATTCTCCTGTTTAAAGGCTCTCACAGACTCCCTATCACCTTAAGAGTAATATGTAAAATTCTATAACAATATCTTACAGGCTTGTTGTAAAAGTAAATAATTAAAATCAAATAGCATATTAATATGCCATAATGAGTGGGAATACACAAGAATTGCTAGCTTCTTTCACCTTCTTCCTACCTGATCCAAACCTTACCTATTTTATAGGCTTATCTTCTACTATTCTCATCCCTCATGTTAGTTATCCAAACTACTTGAAGTCTCCATTTTTCAAATTCTGTATCTTTGCACAAACGATGACTCGATCTTGAAACTGACACTGCCCTTTCCTTGTTGGGACAGAATTCATTCTTTTTTTTTTAATTAATTAATTTATTTTTTATTTTACTTTACAATTCTGTATTGGTTTTGGCATACATTGACATGAATCCACCACGGGTGTACATGCATTCCCAAACATGAACCCCCCTCCCACCCGCCTCCCCACAACATCTCTCTGGGTCATCCCCGTGTACCAGGCCCAAGTATGCCGTATCGTGCATCGGACATAGACTGGCGATTCGATTCTTACATGATATTATACATGTTTCAATGCCATTCTCCCAAATCATCTCACCCTCTCCCTCTCCCTCTGAGTCCAAAAGTCCACTATACACATCTGTGTCTGTTTTGCTGTCCTGCATACAGGGTCATCATTGCCATCTTTCTAAATTCCATATATATGTGTTAGTATACTGTATTGGTGTTTTTCTTTCTGGCTTACTTCACTCTGTATAATCAGCTCCACTTTCATCCATCTCATCAGAACTGATTCAAATGTATTCTTTTTAACGGCTGAGTGTATATGTACCACAGCTTTCTTATCCATTCATCTACTGATGGACATCTAGGTTGTTTCCATGTCCTGGCTATTATAAACAGTGCTGCAATGAACATTGGGGTACATGTGTCTCTTTCAATTCTGGTTTCCTTGGTGTGTATGCCCAGCAGTGGGATTGCTGGGTCATAAGGCAGTTCTATTTGCAATTTTTTAAGGAATCTCCACGCTGTTCTCCATAGTGGCTGTACTAGTTTGCATTCCCACCAACAGTGTAGGAGGGTTCCCTTCTCTCCACACCCTCTCCAGCATTTATTGCTTGCAGATTTTTGGATAGAAGACATTCTGACTGGTGTGAAGTGGTACCTCATTGTGGTTTTGATTTGCATTTCTCTAATAATGAGTGATGTTGAGCATCTTTTCATGTGTTTGTTAGCCATCCGTATGTCTTCTTTGGAGAAATGTCTATTTAGTTCTTTGGCCCATTTTTTGATTGGGTCGTTTATTTTTCTGGAATTGAGCTGCAGGAGTTGCTTGTATATTTTGGAGATTAGTTGTTTGTCAGTTGCTTCATTCGCTATTATTTTCTCCCATTAGGAAGGCTGTCTTTTCACTTTGTTTATATTTTCCTTTGTTGTGCAGAAGCTTTTAATTTTAATTAGATCCCATTTGTTTATTTTTGCTTTTATTTCCAGAATTCTGGGAGGTGGATCATAGAGGATCCTGCTGTGGTTTATGTCGGAGAATGTTTTGCCTATGTTCTCCTCTAACAGTTTTATAGTTTCTGGTCTTACATTTAGATCTTTAATCCATTTTGAGTTTATTTTTGTGTATGGTGTTAGAAAGTGATCTAGTTTCATTCTTTTACAAGTGGTTGACCAGTTTTCCCAGCATCACTTGTTAAAGAGATTGTCTTTACTCCGTTGTACATTCTTGCCTCCTTTGTCGAAGATAAGGTGTCCATAGGTGTGTGGATTTATCTCTGGGCTTTCTATTTTGTTCCATTGATCTATATTTCTGTCTTTGTGCCAATACCATACTGTCTTGATGACTGTGGCTTTGTAGTAGAGCCTGAAGTCAGGCAGGTTGATTCCTCCAGTTCCATTCTTCTTTCTCAAGATTGCTTTGGCTATTCGAGGTTTTTTGTATTTCCATACAAATCTTGAAATTATTTGTTCTAGTTCTGTGAAAAATATCACTGGTAGCTTGATAGGGATTGCATTGAATTTAGCACTTTAATGACACCCTTCCTGTCTGTCAAAAACAGATACTCCCCCCACCCCTTGCAGGCCACCACTGGTCCTGATGCAGCCCCATTACTGTGGGGCCAAAATTTTGTCATTAATGATAATGATGATAATAACTGTTGTTCCTTAAATGCCTATTATTTATCAGAAACTGAACGGCTTGTTGATTTTACAAACATTATCCTTACTCTTCAAAATCATCCTACAATTGTTGATATTTAGCTTCCATTTCAGATGAGATAAATGAAGTTAAAAGGGGATTGTGTTGCCATAATATACAGCCTACTTTCTTATTTGTTTTCTTGTCTAGACTGTGCTTAAATAATTGTATAAGAAAGTGGGCCCTCAATAAATGACTCCTCAATAAAGTTGTGAAGGATACAGAAAACTCTCCTCCTTGGTCCATGATTCTTTTCTTACCCACATCATGGGTTTTTCTTTTTCTTTAAAGACATGTTTCTTTAACCTAGCAGTGTTTCAGGACATATCAAAGAATTACAGAGGATCTTGATAGATAATTCAAGAAAAACATTTATTTTTGTAAATCTATTTACGTTCACATGCATTAAATAAATCATAAACAATATAACACTGTGTTCTTTGTGCTCCTGACACAACCTTGTATCTCTCTGTTAGAATCTTCAGTGCATGGAGTAATTGATCTAGGTAATGGGTCTGCCTCTGCCACCAGAAATTTTAGTTTTTTTTTTTTCTCCTAAGCACCCAACTAGCACCATGGCTGGTATAAAGTAAATATGCAATAAATGCATATGATCTTTAAACATATTACAATAAGCAGCTTTAAGAGTTATCATGTGGATCAGTCAGCTCAGGATGCTTAACAACAGACGTTTATCTCTCATAGCTCTAGAAGTTGGAAGTCGATCAAGGTGCCAGCAGATTCTGTTCCTGATGAGAACCTTCTTTCTGGTTTGCATATGACTGCCTCCTCTTTGTTCTCAGAGGGCAAAGGGAGAGAGACAGAGAGTGCCCTGGTCTCTCTTCCTCTTTGAAGGACACTAATCCTACCGTGGGAGCCTCCCCGTCACAACCTAATTTAAGTCTAATTAACTCCCAAATGTCCAACTTCCAAATACCATCACAGTGGGGAACAGAGCTTCATACATTAATTGAAGACACAATCAATCAAACCATAACACCACTGTGCTGCCTCTGCTATGATCCCTTGGACCAAAAACAAAGCAAAGATGGTAGGGAAGGTATTCCCCCCTTAGAAACAGACCATTACACAGAAATGGATGAGAAAAACTAGTTTTGTATTATAAGATTCCACTTGTATCTGACATTCTCTTCCATCAGAGAGACTAATATGCCCCTTGAAAAACCAGTAATTTAAGCTGACCTCCCAAGGGAAGGAACAATCTTTGTGGTCAGAGACAACACTCTGGACAGGGGCAGAAAGGGACATCAAATGAGTAGATAATTTGCCCATCCCAAACCAGCTTGGGGCTTCCCTGGTGGCTCAGACGGTAAAGAATCCGCCTGCAATGTAGGAGACTGGTTCAACCACTGGGTTGGAAAGATCCCCTGGAGGAGGGCATGGCAACCCACTCAAGTATTCTTGCCTGGAGGATCCCCATGGACAGAGGAACCTGGTAGGTTACAGTCCTTGGGGTCGCAAAGAGTCGGACACGACTGAGCGAATAAGCACAAACCACAAACCAGCCTTGCCTGTTGTCCCTTCTTTGTTTTATTTCAAGAGGTTTGATTCTATTTTCATCCAGCACAGAAACTGGCCTTTAGTGTTTGCCGCTTATCCTGAAAGGGAAGGTTCTCACTGTCTGTTTGCCTTGTAATGGTTACACAACTGATTCACAAACTCTTCATGTTGCTCAACATGACAGATGAATCATGTGCTTCCAAAATTACAGGGATCTGTGGGGTCAGGCCGTCTAGGTAAACATAGAGAGTCTCCTCCAGAAACACAGAGAAATGCAGGCAAGCAGCACCTGGCTTTGGGAGCCATCTCCATAGGAGTGGGCAGTGCCATCATCCTCTTACAACCCTCAAGGGACTGGGGAATTAGTGTGCCCAAGCCAGCATATGGTGTATATCTTATTAACCTAATTGCAGGACTCCAGTAAGCTGCTTTCAAGATAATTTGGGCCCCTGTGAATAGTCATCCCTCTTCCCAGCCCCTGCTCAGCCCTGGAAGGGATGATGCACACTCATCTCCTCTGCCCAATGGACTGCAAAGAAATCTTGCCAGTGTTTATAATATCTGCAAAATCCCTCTGTAAATAACACCCAGGCCACACAGCAGGTTGAAGCTAAGAAGCTCAGTTCTGCCTGACAGATTTCCCCCAAGTTGTTATTTTTGCAGTTGGAAGGGAACAAAGACCCGCCAAACAAAAGATTCACATCAGGCTTAACATAGACATTTTATGGTTGTTTTATGGAAAGTTTTTTTTTTTTAATATATTTTGAAGGATAAAGTGAACACAGCTTCTCTACCTGGAAACCTATGCTGGTCAATGACAAGTGGAAAAAAAAAAAAGAAGAATGATAAAAGTAGGCCTAGTTTACAAAACACACATGCAACTTGGTCTCTATTCAGGCAAGGACCACCCTTCCCAATCTCAATCCCTGTCTCTCCAACCCTCCCAACCACGAATACTAACATTTGGGGGAGACTCTTTAGCTAACAGTGTCCTGGGAAACATCTGGTCTGGAAAATCAGAACTGTATCTTTAAGATATAAAAGAGAGGTTTCCTTCAACCTTCAGAAGTATTTGTGACTGATTCCTAAGTAAAAACGAAGATCTAAAAAGAACATTTTAATGCTCATAGGTAGAGGAGAAAAGGGAACACAGGGAAATAAAATAATATTTATTATATAACTACTTGTGAAAGTAAAGATCACCCAAAAGAAAAGAAGTAAAGGCTATTTCTTCATAGCTCGTTAAAGCATAGGAGTCAGCTACCACCACTTGTGTTTGGTAAAGACTCAAAAGCTGGCAGAGGGGCTTCCCTGATGGTCTGGTGGCTAATCCCCGTGCTCTCAATGCAGCAGGCCCCAGGATGGATACTTGGTCAGAGAATTAGATGCCACATGCCACAGCTAAGAGTTTGCATACCATAAAAAAAAATTGGGAGAAGGCAATGGCACCCCACTCCAGTACTCCTGCCTGGAAAATCCCATGGATGGAGGAGGCTGGTAGGCTGCAGTCCATGGGGTTGCTGAGGGTCGGACACGACTGAGCAACTTCACTTTCACTTTTCACTTTCATGCATTGGAGAAGGAAATGGCAACCCACTCCAGTGTTCTTGCCTGGAGAATCCCAGGGACGGAGGAGCCTGGTGGGCAGCCGTCTCTGGGGTCGCAGAGTCGGACACGACTGAAGCGACGCAGCAGCAGCAGCAGCAGCAACTGAAAATTATGCATGCCACCGTGAAGATTGAAGATCCCACATGCTGCAACTAAGACCCAGCACAGCCGAATAAATAAATAAATATTCTTAAAAAAAAAAAAAAAGCACGCATAGAAAAGTGGGACAAAAGGAAGTTCATTGGAAGCTGTTGGTATAGAAGCTGGAGGTGGCTAGCAAAGTGGATGCATCCTCTGTGTTGGGAAGCGTATTTGGCTTTCCCTGGTTGCTCCTGAGTTCGAAGCAGAGGCAAAAAATAGGAAAGATGGTATTTACTGAGCAAGGTCTGACCCTTGTGGATTAATTGCTGCAGAAGCTATGGTTTGACACCCTGGAATGGTTACTAAAGAGGTTGCGAGTCAAGGCTCTATTGTTTGACATTTTTTTCCACTTGCCCTGGAATGTCCTAGCTGTCATATGAAAGTGAAAGCTGCTCAGTCATGTCCAACTCTTCGTGACCCCATGGACTATACAACGGAGAATTCCAAGTCCATGGAATTCTCCAGGCCAGAATACTGGAGTAGGTAGCCTTTCCCTTCCCCAGGGGATCTTCTCAACCCAGGGATCAAACCCAGGTCTCCCGCATTGCGGGCAGATTCTTTACCAGCTGAACTACAAGGGAAGCCCAAGAATACTGGAATGGGGAGCCTATCCCTTCTCCAGGGAATCTTCCTGACCCAAGAATTGAACCGGGGTCTCCTGCATTGCAGGTGGATTCTTTACCAGCTGAGCTATCAGGGAAAATATTCTCTATTTATACATATACTCTCTCATACCAAGTGACAGGTACCATATTTCATTTCATCTTCACAACAATACTATAAAAAGGACATTGTTTCACTGTCTTTCAAAAGAACAAACTGAGGCAAGTTATTCAAGGTTCCAGGGGTTGTTACTGGCAGGACCAAGTCTTAGGTGTTAAGAAATCTGACTCAGAAATCCTTCTACAGTTGTAAAATGGTATTGCATTGTGATTGTGATTTGCATTTCCCTGATGACTAACGATAATGAACATTTCTTGATGTACTTATTAGCCATTTTTATATCTTCCTTGGAGAAATATCTTCCTTTCCAGGTGTTTGAAAATTTTCAGTTGGGTTATTTGTCTTTCTGTTAGTGAGCTGTAGAACTTTCTATTAGTCCTTTATTTATTCTAGATACAAATCCACTATTAGCACATGATTGAAAATAATTTCTCCCATTCTGAGGCTTCATTTTTCACTTCTTTAATAATGTCATTTGAAGCACAAAATTTTTAACATTGATGAAGTGCAACTTAACTATTCTTGATGCTCATGGTTTTGATGTTATATCTAAGAATCTTTGCCAAATTTGAAAGCATGAATATTTATATTTTCTTCTAACAGTTCTATAGTTTAAGCTCTCATACTTAGTTTTTAATCTGTTTTGAGTTGATTTGCATATACCATGTGAGGTAAAGTCCAACTTCATTCTTTTCTATGTAGTTATCCTGTTGCCCCATTCTGTTTGCTGAAAAGATAACATCAATAGCCTTTTCTCATTAAAGGTATTAACACCCTTGTTTAAGATCAAACTACCATAGATTTATGAGTTTATTTCTAGATTTTCAACTCTATTCCTCTGATTTTTTTTTATTCTTTTGATCTTTATGTCTGCCTTCATGTCAGTCCCAAATTATCTTGATTATTGTTGCTTTGTAGAAAGCTTTGAAAGTCCTCCCACTTTGTTCTTTTTTGAGATGGTTTTGGCTATACTTGGTCCCTTGCAAATCTATTAAATATAAGAATTTTATTTTATTTTTTAATACAAGAATTTTAAACTCAGCTTTTAAATTTCTACAAAGTCACCTGAGATTCTGGTAGAGATTGTGTTAAATCATAAATTGGTCAGGGGAATATTGCCATACTAACAATATTAGGTCTTCCCATCCATGAACATAAATGTTTTCCATTTTTGAGGCCTTTTAAAATTTATTTCAACAGTGCTTTGTAGTGCTCAGAGTATGTTTTACACATTCCTTGTTAAATTTCTTCCTAAGTATTTTATTCATTTTGATGATATTGTAAATATAATTGCTTTCTAAATAACTGATTTTGTGCATTAATCTTATATCCTACAACCTTGCTGAACTCATTTTTTAATTCTAGAAAATTTTCAGTGGCTTCCTTGGGATTTTCTACATAAAAGAGCAAGTGATTTGGGCTCCTCAATTCTTTCTTTACTGCATAATTTTTCATTAAGTGAATATTTTCTAATAAAATATTTTTATTTAATTAATTGTATTTACACTAGAGTTTTTGATATCTATCTTAGTGGTTGCTCTAGGATTTACCATATTCATTTTGTCAAACTCAGCTTCAGGTTTATACAAGCTCAAGTGATATAAAGAAATGCTACTCCAAATGGCTCCATTCGCTTTGCCTCCTTTTGTGGTATTATTTTTATACACATTATATCTATTAATATTACTAGTTTGCTTGGGCTGCCATACAAATTACCATAGATTGAGTGGCTAAAGCAACAGAAATTTGCTCATAGCTCTGGAGGTTAGCAGTCCAAGATGAAGATAGTTTGATTTGGTTTCTCCCCAGGCCTCTCTCCGTGGCTTACAGTTGGCTACCTTCTCCTTCCCTCTGTGCACACACATCCCCAGGGTCTCATGTTGCGTCAACTTTCCTCTTCTAGTAAGGACATCAGTCAGATTAACTTGGAACCCGCACTAATGGTCTCATTTTAACTTAGCCACCTCTTTAAAGGCCCTATCCCCAAATATATAGTAACGTTCTGAGGTAACAGGGGTTAGGGTTTTAACATGAATTTGGAGGGGACGCAATTCATTTCATAACAGCCATGTAAACCATGCCCCACTCTATATTGCCCATCAAGCCCCACTTCAACCAGTCTATACTCCAAAATGTAGTTAAAGTGATCTTTTAAAAAATGGAAATTTGATGAAAACAGTGGACATGCATAAAACCTTTACACAGATTCTATTTACTTTTGGACCAAAATATGACCATCACAACCTCTGTGCTTGCCAGTATAGTATAGTGTTTAAATAAGCCAACTCTGAAGCCTACTAGGTTAAAGTCTGAACCTCCCTATTTATCTGTCCTTAATTTCATAAATTAGCCATTTCATTTCTCTTAGTCTCAGTTTCTTCATGCATAAAAAAATAGCTTCTACTATAGGTTGGAATAGTTGCAAAACTTCTTTGGTAGGGATTAAGTTAGATAGTCCATGGAAAGCACTCTCTTGTTGTTCAGTCACCTAGTCATCTCCGACTCTTTGCAACCCCGTGGACTTCAGCATATGTGGCCTCCCTGTAAAGTGCTTAGCACAGAGTAAAAGTTGAAAAATGATCACGTATTAGTATTTAGCTCTATACTGACTTTCCTTATTTTGTACTTCCCTCTTCTCTATTTCTACAGTCCCTCCACACTCGTCTTGTTTTAATCTTTACAATGTCATGTCAGAATACATCCTCGAATATCATATAAATGGAATCTTACAGTGTGCAACATGTTGAGGCTGGATTCTTCTATTTACTATAATGCACTGAAGATTCAGTCAGGTTGTCCTGCATATCAGTAGTTTCTTCATTTGTGCCATAGGCAATATTTTCGGTGTAGGTTGTACCACAATTTGTTTGCCCATTTATTCACCGAAGGTCATTTGGGTCATATCATTGTTTGGTGATTATGTGTAATGCTACAAAAAACATCTAAAAATGTTTATATACAGGTTTTTATGTAAACATAAGTTTTCATTTCTCTAGTATAATTATTTAGAAGTAGAACTGCAGGCCCATATGATAGGTGTGGGTTTAACTCTATAAGAAACTGTCAAACTTTTCCTGAGTGTAACAATGTACTATTTTTTATACCTACCAGCAAGGTGTAAAAGAGTCCCTATGAATCTATAGTCTAATCAGCACTCATGTCTTAATTTGAATTTCTTTAATGACTAATAATTTTGAACACTTATAATATGCTCATTTGCCACTTAAAGACCCCTTGTGGTGAAGTGTCTCCAAATATTTTGCCCATTTAAAAGACTAAGTGATTTTAAATTTTAATTTATTTATTTAAGTGATTTTAAAATTTAATTTAAAAATTAAGCTATTTTCTCAGTCGTGTCTGACTCTTTGCTACCCCACAGACTACACAGTTCATGGAATTCTCAGGCCAGAATACTGGAGTGGTAGCCTTTCCTTTCTCCAGGGGATCTTCCCAACCCAGAGATCAAGCCCAGGTCTCCCACATTGCAGGTGGATTATTTACCAGTTAAGCCACAAGGGAAGTCCAATAATTTTGAACACTTATAATATGCTCATTTGCCACTTAAAGACCCTTTGTGGGAAAGTGTCTCTTCAAATACTTTGCCCACTTTAAAAATTAAGTTATTTTCTCATTTTCCAGATTTGAGAGTTGTTAACATATTCTGGGCTTCCCAGGTAGCTAAGTGGTCAAAAAGCTGCCTGCCAATGTGGGATATGTGGGTTCAGTCCCTTGGTCAGGAAGATCCCTTGGAGAAGAGAACAACCCATTCCAGTATTCTTGCCTGGAAAATTCCACAGACAGAAGAGCCTGGCAGGCTTCAGTTCATGGAGTCACAGAGTCGGACACAGCTGAGCATGCAAAATATGTTCTGATATACATTTCAAATATTTTTCTTAGTCTGTGGTTTTCTCAACAGGATTTCAAAAAAGTGAATATTTTAAATGTTGATGATATCCATTTTATCATTTTTAATCAATTATGATTTTTGTCTTATATCTGAGAATTGTGCCTACCTTTTTCCCTATGTTTTCTACTAAGGGTCTAATTATGTCTTAAATCTTAATTATTCTTTCTTCTTCAGATCATATTTCACTCTCTCAGGGAAGCCTTCTCTAACTTCCCAGAGAAGATATGATCCCTGTGTTATATATCTTTAGAGCATTTTAAACATCTTTCCCATATCTACTTCAGTTTACAGTTACACATGTTGTGTGATTGTTTGCTAAATATCTGCCATCTTCCAGATTTTTCCTCATTTGAATCTACCTTTGCCTACCATTATATCACTGAGTCGAATACAGTTTACTTCATAGAAATTGAATGAATAAATGAATAGAATAAGCAAATGTGTGTCACTGTATACCATGAAAAAGTATATTAAGAGAAAGTGCTGTCATTCTACATCCTCCAGGTACTTGAGCTCAACAATTTGTCATGAGGGAATGAGGTCAAGCTGAAGTTATTACCACATGTTAGCTCCAGGGTCCATTCTAGAGGATAAAATATAGGAAGAGGGCCAACATTACTTTAGGATCTATTACATCTCAGGCATTTTATGTAAAAAAAAAATATGAGGCTCAAGGGTGTTAACCTTGACCTTGAACAGTGTCACTCTTCTAAAGAACTGAGAAACTTGGATATAGCCCAAAGTTTGAATCCACACTCAATACTTTCTTCCTGTTCTGTGCTGCCTCCTCACCACTTACCCTCACAAAATAAAGACTTGAAAGTTATTTTTCAAAAACTTATGTGGTTGTCAGAAGGTACCAATCTGCAGGCCTATCAGATGCATCTTGAGAGGGTTATAGATTTTTTTCCTTTTGAGATATTCCTTCAGAAGATAATAAAACAATTTTATACAAAAAGCTCATCCTCTCCTATCTTCTAGGCAAGATGTTGCTATAGTCATCTTGAGTTATCTAATGATGAAAAGACCTGAAATTTGTATCAAAAGATGAGAGAACCTAAAAAAAAAAACAAACTGCTTCTCATAGATGGAATATGGATAAGCGCTTAAACTTTGTATAAATTAACCAGTTAACAAACAGTGTCCATGTTATAGGATGTTTATAAGGAACAAGTATCAGTCTTATAAAGAAAGAGCATAATGCCCTACACATAATAGAGCTCAGCAAATGAGAGCTTTCCTTTATCCTGCTCAACAGCAAAAGGGAATGCATTCACTGATTTAAAAAGAAAAAAAAAAGACTGTAAGAAAAGCCTACACTATGGGAAAAGAGGTATTACCCAGACTGCCCGTCTCTGAGCCAACTCCTACTATCTCAGGAATATATCTGAGTCCAGCAACAAGGAGCCTTCTCTCTCTGGTTGGAAAGATATTATTGCTCAGGCATCTTTAGGCCATTCCAATATTCCAGACCTGAGCCTGGTTTATATCCTAGGAATGGTAGAGACTATAGGTCTTTCCAGGTAAGGTTTTTAGACTGGAGGTTCAAGCACTGACTCAAGCATGGCTCAGTTCTATTAAGGGCCAAACCCTCTTTGCATGAGAACACAGCTAGGTTCTCTACATTGCCTGCTTTGCAAACACATCAGTTCTGACGGCACTACCTATAATCTGGCATGAAGATTCTAAGCCAATGCTTCTCAAATATTAAGTGCACAGGACCTATCTGGGAATACTGTTAACAAGCAGATTCTAATTAAGATTAAGTCTGCATTTTTAACGAGCTATGTGGATTACATTTTGAATAATGAATATCTAAGACACTGGTTCCTAAACTTCAATGAGCATCAGAGTCACCTGAAGTCTAATTAAATGTCAGCCCTACTCCAAGAGTATGTGACGCAGTAGGTTTAGGGTATGGCTCCAAATTTTTCATTTCTGTTAATTTCTGAACTTTGAATACCTCAAGGACTTCCCAGGTGGTGCCAGCGGTAAAGAACACGCCTGCCAACTCAGGAGACATAAGAGACGCAGGTTTGATCCCTGGGTTGGGAAGATCCCCAAAGGAGGGCATAGCAACCCACTCCAGTATTCACGCCTGCAGAATCCTATGGACAGAGGAGTCTGGCAGGCTACAGTCCAATAACATCAAAAAGAGTCAGACATGACTGAAGCAATTTAGCACACACAAAAACACACTCTAAAACATACACAGAAAGGCTACTATGGTGCAGAATCTCATACTCGTGTGATTCAGCTGAATTGATAGGCCTTGACTTGTACATTGTTCTGGGTTCCTGTGACAACTGTGCTTTCAATCTCATACTTTTCTTTGTCACTTTGGTCTTCTACTGTAGTGCCTCAATTTCCTAAACACTGCACCTTCTGCCTATGAGATCCATCTCCTTTGCTTCAAGTCAACAAGTAGGAAGGAGCACAGAGAGCATGGATACTGAATGGTGTGGTTCATTGGAAGGCTGCCTTTGCAGACTAGCTACCGTATTGCCCCTCTATTCCAACAAACTGGATCTGACAATACAATTCATCACAGACACCACTCATAAAGCACCATCCTATGTTCTGAAGAGGAAGGTGGAAAGGACTCCTAGAAGAGGGACAAGAGAGCTATTTGTGTCATATCACCCACCAAGGGCTCTGACCTGTGTCTCACTCTCACCAAGAACCACCCTCCCCACCACCTCCATTTTTACATTCTTTCTTCATTTTATCAGTGATCCCAAAACCCAAGTAAAACAGTAGGCGCTAAGAGAGGGCATCAGAGGGCAGACAGATGGAAAACACAATCACAGACAACTAGCCAATCTGATCACATGGACCACAGCTTGTCTAACTCAGTGAAACTAAGCCATGCTGTGTGGGGCCACCCAGGACAGACAGGTCATGGTGGAGAGGTCTGACAGAATGTGGTCCACTGGAGAAGGGAATGGCAAACCACTTCAGGATTCTTGTCTTGAGAACCCCATGAACAGTATGAAAAGGCAAAAAGATAGCACACTGAAAGATGAACTCCCCAAGTCGGTAGGCATCCAATACGCTCTGGAGAAGAGTGGAGAAATAACTCCAGAAAGAATGAAGAGACAGAGCCAGAGCAAAAACAACACCCAGTTGTGGATGTGACTGGTGATAGAAGCAAGGTCTGATGCTGTAAAGAGCAATATTGCATAGGAACCTGGAATGTTACATCCATGAATCAAAGCAAATTGGAAGTGGTCAAACAGGTGATGCCAAGAGTGAACGTCGACATTCTAGGAATCAGTGAACTAAAATGGACTGGAATGGGTGAATTTAATTCAGATGACCATTATATCTACTACTGTGGGCAGAAATCCCAAAAGAAATGGAGTAGCCATCATTGTCCACGAAAGAGTCTGAAATGCAGTACTTGGATGCAATCTCAAAAACAACAGAGTGATCTCTGTTGGTTTCCAAGGCAAACCATTCAATATCACTGTAATCCAAGTCTATGAAGGCAATGGCACCCCACTCCAGTACTCTTGCCTGGAAAATCCCATGGATGGAGGAGCCTGGTGGGCTGCAGTCCATGGGGTCACAAAGAGTCAGACATGACTGAGCGACTTCCCTTTCACTTTTCACTTTCATGCATTGGAGAAGGAAATGGCAACCCACTCCAGTGTTCTTGCCTGGAGAATCCCAGGGATGGGGGAGCCTGGTGGGCTGCCATCTATGAGGTCACACAGAGTCGGACACGACTGAAGTGACTTAGTAGCAGTAGCAGCAGTAACACTGAAGAAGCTGAAGTTGAACGGTTCTGTGAAGACCTACAAGACCTCCAGAGCTAACACCCAAAAAGATGTCCTTTTCATTATAAGGGACTGGAATGCAAAAGTAGGAAGTCAAGAAACAACTGGAGAAACTGGCAAATTTGGCCTTGGAATACAGAATGAAGCAGAGCAAAGACTAATAGAGTTTTGCCAAGAGAACGCACTGGTCATAGCAAACACCCTCTTTCAACAACACAAGAGAAGACTCTACACATGGACATCACCAGATGGTCAACACTGAAATCAGATTGGTTATATTCTTTGCAGCCAAAGATGGAGATGCTCTATACAGTCAGCAAAAACAAGACCAGGAGCTGACTGTGGCTCAGAACATGAATGCCTTATTACCAAATTCAGAAAATTGAAGAAAGTAGGGAAGATCACTAGACCATTCAGGTATGACCTAAATCAAATCCCTTATGATTATACAGTGGAAGTGAGAAATAGATTTAAGAACTAGGTCTGATAGAGTGCCTGATGAACTATGGACAAAGGTTCATGACATTGTACAGGAGACAAGGATCAAGATCATCCCCAAGAAAAAGAAATGCAAAAAAGCAAAATGGCTGTCTGGGGAGGCCTTACAAATAGCTGTGAAAAGAAGAGAGGTGAAAAGCAAAGGAGAAAAGGAAAGATATAAGCATCTGAATGCAGAGTTCCAAAGAATAGCAAGAAGAGATAAGAAAGCCTTCTTCAGCAATCAATGCAAAGAAATAGAGGAAAACAACAGAATGGGAAAGACTAGAGATCTCTTCAAGAAAATTAGAGGTACCAAGGGAACATTTCAAGCGAAGATAGGCTCAATAAAGGACAGAAATGGTATGGACCTAACAGAAGCAGAAGATATCAAGAAGAGGTGGCAAGAATACACAGAAGAACTGTACAAAAAAAGATCTTCACGACCAAGATAATCATGATGATGTGATTACTCACCTAGAGCCAGACATTCTGAAATATGAAGTCAATTGGGCCTTAGGAAGTATCACTATGAGCTAAGTGAGTGGAGGTGATGGAATTCCAGTGGAGCTATTTCAAATTCTAAAAGATGATGCTGTGAAAGTGCTGCACTCAATATGCCAACAAATTTGGAAAACTCAGCAGTGGCCAAAGGACTAGAAAAGGTCAGTTTTCATTCCATTCCCAAAGAAAGGCAATGCCAAAGAATGCTCAGACTACCACACAAGTGCACTCATCTCACATGCTAGTAAAGTAATGCTCAAAATTCTCCAAGCCAGGCTTCAGCAATATGTGAACCATGAACTTCCAGATGTTCAAGATGGTTTTATAAAAGGCAGAGGAACCAGAGATCAAATTGCCAATATCTGCTGGATCGCTGAAAAGGCAAGAGAGTTCCAGAAAAACATCTGTTTCTTCTTTATTGACTATGCCAAAGCCTTTGACTGTGTGGATCACAATAAACTGTGGAGAATTCTGAAAGAGACTGGAACACCAGACCACCTGACCTGCCTCGTGAGAAACCTATATGCAGGTCAGGAAGCAACAGTTAGAACTGAACATGGAACAACAGACTGGTTCCGAACAGGAAAAGGATGTACGTGAAGGATATACTGTAACCCTGCTTATCTAACTTACATGCAGAGTACATCATGAGAAATGCTGGGGTGGATGAAGCACAAGCTGGAATCAAGATTGCCAGGAGAGATATCAATAACCTCAGATATGCAGATGACACCACCCTTTTTGGCAGAAAGTGAAAAAGAACTAAAGAGCCTCCTAATGAAAGTGAAAGACAAGAGTGAAAAAGTTACCAAAAGCTCAACATTCAGAAAACTAAGATCATGGCATCCAGTCCCATCACTTCATGGCATATAGATGGGGAAACAGTGGCTCACTTTTATTTTGGAGGGCTCCAAGATCACTGCAGATGGTGATTGCAGCCATGAAATTAAAAGACGCTTACTCCTTGGAAGGAAAGTTATGACCAACCTAGAGAGCATATTCAAAAGCAGAGACATTACTTTGTCAACCAAGTTCCCTCTAGTCAAGGATACGGTTTTTCCAGTGGTCATGTATGGATGTGAGAGTTGGACTATAAAGAAAGCTGAGTGTAGAAGAAATGATGCTTTTGAACTGTGGGGTTGAGAAGACTCTTGAGAGTCCCTTGGATTGCAAGGAGATCCAATCAGTCCGTCCTAAATGAGATCAGTTCTAGGTGTTCATTGGAAGGACTGATGTTGAAGCTGAGACTCCAGTACTTTGGCTGCCTGATGTGAACAGCTGACTCATTTGAAAAGACCCTGATGCTGGGAAAGATTGAGGGCTGGAGGAGAAGGGGATGACAGAGGCTGAGATGGTAGGATGGCAACACCAACTCAATGGACATGAGTTTGGGTAAACTCCGGGAGTTGGTGATGCTCAGGAAGGCCTGGCGTGCTGCAGTCCATGGGGTCACAAAAAGTCAGACAGAACTGAGAGACTGAACTGAACTGAACATGAGGGAAAAGATGGAGTGGGAACAGCACATGTTCATTTACAAAACTGAAACAAAAGGTGTCCCTGCCTTTAACCTCTCCCATTCCCTCACCCAGAAGGGCCGCTCCTGAGCCCAGTACCCAGTTCAGCTCTGAAGTGCCCAGTTCAGCTCTGAAGTGCCCAAAGAGACATGTCACTGCAGCACCAGAGAGAGCTGCTGGCCACCACTGGGAGATGAGACAGACATTTCTCTCCAGGCTTTTCATGTGGAATCACTCTTCCTGTCAGATCTGTCTGTTTGCACCTGACCTTTCAGCAAAAGCGTGGAGCTCCATTAACAAGTCCTTCCTGGACAGGAAGCGATAAAGCCACTGCCCCAGCTTCCATACTGTGGGTGCTCCACTCTTCAGCACCTCAGGATACCACATTGGGTTCCGTTTCAGGTGCACTTGGGGGCAGGTTTTCTTCATCCTTGGTGTACAATTTCAGCTGGAGGTGGGTTTCGCCATCTGAGAAGCATTTCAAACTATAATGTTCAGTTCTCTGCTGCCTCTCATTAATATTAATTATTCTCCAGTGAGCCTAACGTAGCTGGTAATTATAGAAAAAAAAAGTGATAAACATCAACTACTTATTTTCCCAACAAACCATCTCAGCCAGTTGATGATTAAATCTTTTCTAGGATCCCGAGCTACGGCACCATCATACCAGTTTTGAAGGGATTATATATTAACAAAACTTATGTTAGTAATTTCTATGAATTATTAACTTTGTAATGAGAAGGCAAATGCCTGTATTTCACCTTTTGCGTGCCAGGCAGTGCTCTAAGTGCCTTATGTATAATATTACCTAAATTCTCACAACAAACAAGTAAATTTGGCACTATTTTTAGTCCTGCTTTACAGAGAGATTAAGTACTCTGCCAAGATCTCTCGAGTGCTAGAGGCAGGATTCAAATTCAGACTCTCTGACTTTTTTACCTTTTGCATTTTACATTTCCCAAATCATTTGCACACAATCCACCTGCTTTGAAAGGCAGGGAGTATTCTTACATTGTGCAGTTAAGGAAGGTGAGACTGAGAGAGGCAATGTGGCATCTGTGAGTTTTGCACAGTGTGTTTCTACAACTAATTCAAACCTTCTCCTTACAAGCCATTTTTTTAATATATATATATTTTTAATAATTTATTTTTTTTTACTTTACAATTCTGTATTGGTTTTGGCATACATTGATATGAATCCACCACGGGTGTACATGCATTCCCAAACATGAACCCCCCTCCCACCCCCCTCCCCACAACATCTCCCTG
>NW_024070190.1:21607968-21608560 GCF_014754425.2 Oryx dammah | reverse complement strand
TCATCTCACCCTCTCCCTCTCCCTCTGAGTCCAAAAGTCCGCTATACCCATCTGTGTCTTTTTTGCTGTCCTGCATACAGGGTCATCATTGCCATCTTTCTAAATTCCATATATATGTGTTAGTATACTGTATTGGTGTTTTTCTTTCTGGTTTACTTCACTCTGTATAATCAGCTCCACTTTCATCCATCTCATCAGAACTGATTCAAATGTATCCTTTTTAATGGCTGAGTAATACTCCATTGTGTATATGTACCACAGCTTTCTTATCTATTCATCTGATGATGGACATCTAGGTTGTTTCCATGTCCTGGCTATTATAAACAGTGCTGCGATCAACATTGGGGTACATGTGTCTCTTTCAATTCTGGTTTCCTCCGTGTGTATGCCCAGCAGTGGGATTGCTGGGTCATAAGGCAGTTCTATTTGCAATTTTTTAAGGAATCTCTACACTGTTCTCCATAGTGGCTGTACTAGTTTGCATTCCCACCAACAGTGTAGGAGGGTTCCCTTCTCCCCACACCCTCTCCAGCATTTATTGCTTGCAGATTTTTGGATCGCAGGTGTGAAGTGGTACCTCATTGTGGTTTTG